>NC_054748.1:8192966-8492966 GCF_018143015.1 Lytechinus variegatus | reverse complement strand
CAGACTATTGTTATAAGCTACAGAAATGCTTGCATCTGATTGGCTCAGAGCAAATAGTGAACATCCATATTTATTTCATGAAATGCTTCCCTTGAATAAATTCCACAGACTATTGTTATAAGCTACCGAAATGCTTGCATCTGATTGGCTCAGAGCAAATACTGAACATCCATATTTGTTTCATAAAATGCTTCCCTTGAGTAACTTCCACTGACTATTGTTATAAGCTACAGAAATGCTTGCATCTGATTGGCTCAGAGCAAATAGTGAACATCCATATTTGTTTCATGAAATGCTTCCCTTGAGTAACTTCCACTGACTATTGTTATAAGCTACTGAAATGCTTGCATCTGATTGGCTCAGAGCAAATAGTGAACATCCATATTTATTTCATGAAATGCTTCCCTTGAGTAACTTCCACAGACTATTGTTATAAGCTACCAAAATGCTTGCATCTGATTGGCTCAGAGCAAATAGTGAACATCCATATTTATTTCATGAAATGCTTCCCTTGAGTAACTTCCACAGACTATTGTTATAAGCTACAGAAATGCTTGCATCTGATTGGCTCAGAGCAAATAGTGAACATCCATATTTATTTCATGAAATGCTTCCCTTGAGTAAATTCCACAGACTATTGTTATAAGCTACCGAAATGCTTGCATCTGATTGGCTCAGAGCAAATAGTGCACATCCATATTTGTTTCATAAAATGCTCCTAAAAGGTCCAGTGGATCAGTCTCCTGACTTTGAAACAGAAGGTCATATGTTCAAATCCAAGTCATGGCAGTTTCCCTCAGGAGAAAATTGATCCCCATCATACTAAACTCAACTGGGGGCCTGTTGCAGAAAGAGTTGCGTTTAAATGCAAGCCCCCAAATCAATCACAAGTCCCAGATGCGCACTGTTGATTGGTAGAAAATCAAGTTACAATGATTTTTAGAGTTGCTATTGATTGCAACTCTTTCTGCAACAGGCCCCAGGTCAGGTATCATGGTAAATGGGTACCTGGCAGGAATAAGTTCCTTGAAATGCTTTCGCCCTATAATGGCTATCAAATCCTTTGAAGTGCATGGAGATGTTTATATCATGTGATATGCACTATACTAGAAATGTTTATTATTTAATAACTAACCTTCCTCATCTTCATCTTCGTCAGCGTCATCCTGAGCCATCGCTTTGGCCTTGAGGTCCTGCTGTGATTTGAGGAATCTTGTCTGCTTGGCAGGCTTGCCTGGTAGTTTTTCAAACTCCTCTTCCAACTCTTTCAACTGGAGCAAACACAGAAAATAGATTAATGACATCTGATATGACCTCTGACATTAAATTATTAATCATAAATCTTTGACATCAATGACCTCTAAAATACCATGTCTGC
Organism: Lytechinus variegatus; assembly: GCF_018143015.1. Classification (NCBI taxonomy): domain Eukaryota; kingdom Metazoa; phylum Echinodermata; class Echinoidea; order Temnopleuroida; family Toxopneustidae; genus Lytechinus; species Lytechinus variegatus. Next base: position 8,491,588 of record NC_054748.1, on the reverse strand, counting down.
TTGGCAGGCTTGAAGAGTAGTCTCTCAAACTCCTCCTCCAACTCTTTGAACTGTAACAAACAAACAGAATAATTTCAACATAATTGACCTCTACTCATAACAAGTGGAGCATCTAAAATTGACAAATTTGAACTTTATAGAGCAACTGATATAGAAACTTTAAAGATAAATGCAGCAACAAAACAACAAAAAATCAGATTTTCCCCAAATTATGAAGAATAAAAGCTAACTAAAATTAATAAAATTTGACCAAAGTAATACAATGCCAAGAGGCCTGTCATCAGGAATAGTTGAGTTTCAATGCATCTGAAAAAATCACAAGCAAGTCCAAATGCATGCCTCTAATTGGTTGAAAATAACTTACGACTGATAACTGCAATTCATCGCAACTCCTTATGCAACCGGGCACCCAGGATAGCTCAACCTACCTGCACAGGTTTGATATTCTGTAAGCTGGGTTTCATGGCAGCACCGATCCATCGATAGAGATCGATGGCAAGCTGCTTGGCCTTCTCTCTCACGTTCTTGTCGCTGTGCTCCAGGACCTTCGGAACCGACTTGACGACAGGTTTCAGCGTGATGACCTTTGACCCGAACTCTCTGACGGCCGATGCCATGACCTCCAGGCAGGCAGCGACGATCTTGGGTTGCTTGTTGGTGAGTCCCTTCAACAGTTCCTCCTGTGAGCATTGTATAGAAGAGGGAAGCATTTCATGAAGGCTCTTTGTCAGTGGCTATTAATGACTACTACTAAAAGCTACTGAAATCCTGGGATCTGATTGGTTGAGTGGAAATTTGAGAGTACAAATCACTGAAAAGATGCTTCATTTAAGACTCCCCAGGTATATGGTCCAATAATCATTAGTGATAGCAATGATTTAAGTAACACCTACAATTTAAGTAAGGGTCCTATTTCATGAAGACTGGCCATACTAAGCTCAACTTTTATAACAACTTTATTATCAGCCAATCAAATCATATGATTTCAGAAGCTTTTTACTGTTATCCTCTAAGCACGATTTGAACATTGCGGTGATGTGTCATAAACCACACATAATTAAAAATGTAATTTTGACATTTAGGATAACTTAAAACTTTTTGAAACAACTCCTGGACTTGACACTCTTTTCTGAGAAAGCAGTTCATGACAGGTTTCTTGAGATAAAAAAGTTAAAACCTCATCATGGCCTATTGATTGAGATTCAATATCCCAATATTTCAAAATCATCATTACATTGGGCAACCACAACGCCTCAACAATAATACAGTAAATTACGAAGAACAGATAAATCTGAATTTAAATTTGAAACGTCTGATCTGGGACGCTTCTTCAGCTCCTCTGAATTGGCAGGAAATCGCAGTTGCCACTTGGCGCCGACACACAACAATAGATGTTATTGTCAGACGAGCTGAAGAAAAGTCCCAGACCGGACATGCAACTGTTCTTCGTTTCAGTACCAGTTAGTCCACATAAACATAATCATTTTCTCTTTGTGATTTGTATTTCTCCCTGGATGAATCAAAACATACATCAGTTTAACGATTCAGTAACGTATGATTCATACCATAACTTGTTCTTGTTTCTCTAGCTCTATGTACACCATAAGAATCTCCATGCCCTTCTCTCTGGTCTTGGTTCTCGATGAGTTCAGACATTTAGCAACCACACCTGCGGTGACTTCACCTACAGTTCTGTGAAAGGGGAAAAAATTCAAGCAATTACATATTTAAATTTTAAAGGGGAAGGTCACCCTTACAAACAGTTGCTTAACATTATTATTATCATTATTTGGTGTTCTTTTTTATTAACAGGGCCACATGGAAGACCACCAAATTGGTGATATGTTCGAATGAATGAACGAACGAACAAATGAACAAATAAATACACTAATAAAAAAGTGAATAAAAGAATATATAAACAAAACAAACAAATAAATAAATAAGGACGGAGGAGGGAGACGGGGTACATGTAATGAGGAAAGCCAGAGAGGAATGTGAAAGAAAAAAAACACAGGTAAAAGGAAGGTACATGTAGGAGCATGTGAAGGGAGAGGGTGGGAAGGACTGAACGTAGAGGAGAATCAAAACTACACTGTATTTCTAAAAATTTCATTAATTTCATTTAAAAGGGAAAAAAGGGGAAAGGGAAAAAGGAAAGAAGCAGCAAAAGTTCTTCAAAATGACAGATAATTAGATGTTTCGATACATACTTTGGTGCTATATGAGCGCAATCTAAGAAGGCCAGTGCGGCATCCAGTCCTTTCTCCTGCGCTACGGCATTGCTATCAGTCACAAACTTCTTCACCAATCCAGCGTACTTGGTGAACTCTGAACTCTTCTCATCACTGATCTTTTTGAACAGTTTGGCCGCCTCCTCGTAGCCATGGAGACGGGCTTTCCAAACCTGAAATAAGATCAAGAAAGTGTAGTTTAATATACCTGGGGGTGTTGTACAAAGAGGTCTAAGTGTGACTCAAAGTCGTGATTAAATGCTGATGTGCACCTGGCCCCCGATGCATAGAAGTTATTATGGTAGCTTTGCCATCCAGTGGTAACTACCATGGTAACACTGATCAACAGAGGATCTCGTTTCATAAAGGACTTGCAACTGTTGTAACTTTGCCATAATGGCAACTAGAATGGAAACCTTGATGCTGATTGGCTGCTGAGCCCTGTTGCCATGGTAGTTGCCATAATGGCAAAGTTACAACAGTTGTAAGTCCTTTATGAAACGGACCACAGAGCATCTCATTTATTAGTATGTACAGCAGTGTGCATCCTCTAACAATGATTTGACAAATGCCACCCTTCATTTTCTTCTGCATACAAATGGACACTGAAGTGCAACTTTTAGACCAATTTAATTGGAATTTATGGCCCGTATTCTGAAGTCAGGTTTAACCTAGACCATGGTCTAACTCTGTGCTAAAATTATGGGAAGCCAAAAGTGTCTAAGTTTTTATTAAGTTGTATGTTTCTTATGTTTACTGTGCTCTTCCCGATTCATCGATGGTGAAGACAATCATCTATTAAAACTTCCTAGACAATTATGAATGGTTTGAGAGCCAAATGAGCTGAAATATGATATCTCTACTGTTAGTGATTTATGTAACAATTGGCCATCCATACTTAAACCACAACTTTAAACCTGAGTTTCAGTTAAACCCGACTTCAGAATACGGGCCTAACAAATCATTTTAATAATGGTATACTTTTTGCAAAACAAATATGTGATTATTTGTTCTACTTAAAAGCAATCTACAGTTGTGCTTAAAAGTACATGTAAGTGAACCAGGCCAAAGAATGCACTCCTTCATGCCGAGTGTTATATTCAAGACAAGAACATTAAACTGTCCGAAGAGGCAGCAGGCCTTAAGAAACAAACTTTGTTGAATGTCATATTTCATCAACTGACTTCACAATTAAATATCTAAAACTTGATAGAACTTGAACACTTAAAATATGTTCATTTCCTGGTTGGGTTCATTAATATTTAAGCACCACTGTATCTATTGCAAATTTATTAAGAATAATTTACAATGGTGAATTGACCATTGATATTTACATTACAATAGATGGCAAAATAGCTTCTCCTATTAAACACTACCTCAGTTTTAGGAATTAGCCGTAATGGTGCTACGGTGTGGGAATTAGACTAAATGGTAGATGACCAAGTGGCTGCATGCACTATCCTTACCTCATGTTGGCACAGGTCATAATGAGACATCCTCGGATCAACATCCTCCAAATAATGATCACTTATCGATTCAAGACTACCCCCTAGTAATACTGGCATATCACCAAAATAGGCACGTTTCTCACGTCCATCCCCCATGCTCGCTCGGCCTATTAAACGTTGAACTTCATCCAAATTCTATTGCAATTTTCACTTGACTGTAGAACTCACATACTTTACTGTAAAAATTACAGAACTGTAGCAAATTATGATGCTCATATGTGCTGGGGAAAATTCACATAACAATAGCGGGTGGAATGTATTGATTTTGACTACAGCACAGCTGTCATTTTCTCCTCTTTTCAGATACCCTAGTTTTATTGAACATTGTTGTAAATTTCACAATATCAAATTCCCAGTTTTCCCATATTGACCTCTATTTTTATGGCAAGAGACAAAAAACCTGTACCCATGACATATACATGTAGCTTGAAAAAATGCAATAGAAGATAATTTTAGTGTCACCTCTTTCAGTATGTATTATAGTAAAGTATGTGAGTGGTTCTGACTCGCGCCTTTCAAACAGAGGGTCGTGGGTTTGAATCCTAGCCGTGGCACGTTTTCCTTCTGGAAGAAATTTATCCACACTGTGCTGCACTCAACCCAGGTGAGGTAAATGGGTACAGGCAGGAAATAATTCCTCAAAAAGCTGTGTGCACCTTAATCGGTAGCCTAGCTTTACATATAGCCGGGTACTAATAATAGCAGGGCCCGCTGGGAGAACAGTTTTCGGAGATGAAGTGGCTACCCTGGGTAAATATGCCGTTATCATTATTATTATCATCATCATTATCATCATCATCATTATCATTATTATAGTTATTTATTGTTATATTCTTTAATATTATCATTCACTAATATACAAGATGTATACAAGATCATACATGTATGAACACAAATGAATTTAAAAACTGAAATACTAACCTTATGAACACATTGTTCATCAATAGGAAGCTTCAGATATTCTTGATCATCTCCCATAATGCCTCATTGGTCAGGTGATCAGTATATGGTCAGGTGGTCAGTGTAGGGTCAGGTGATCAGCTGCAATAATAATTCTTCCTCAAAGTGAATTTAATAGGAACAAGTCTGAAGAGAAAAGAAGGGAAATTAAAATTGATGATACTGTATTTAAGACACAGTGTACCCGTACTGTATATAAATGGACATTATCAGAGCGCATTGTATCCAAATCAATGAATGCACCAGCATTTTTTTTTAAATTCATTGAGAACTTTGCATCATCATTCATTATCACAATCATCATCATCATAATTACAACTATCATCATCATCATCATAAACTTCATCATCCTTATCATACAGGTTCATCATCATCATCATTGTTCTACATCATCATCTTCCATCATCATCATCATCATCACCAACATCTCCATCTACATCATGATCACCATCATCATCATCACCCTCATCATCATCAACCTCATCATCATCATTGGATCATCATCATAATTCATATTGATTCGCTGAACTTGACTTTGACTTTAAATGTACACAAAGAAAATACAGTATCCTCCATGGTAAAGACACTGGTCATGTACAATACATGTAATGGTATGTACTGGAAGCACATGCACATGTACAATGTAGTATGCGGTGTGACTGGTCTATAGTGCACAATGCACAGTACATGGATGCCAATTTCAGGATTCATGATTCAGGATTGCCCAATTGCTCTTCAGTGAACATTTATGCATACATGTGCACACAGCATGTCACTCTTGCCTTATCTATAAGTACATGTACATGTACATTGTACATGTCATGTACACTTGTTGGAGTCCAGATTTTTTTTTTTTCGTCATGTTTAGAAAAATGTACGAAGTATACATGTAGTAGTGGGTTACATGAAAACAGAATGACTTTGCTGCTTTCCTGCAATAATATTGTCTTATTAAACCTTTGTTTATAAAACCTTTAAGGGGAATAAAACATTTGGAACAAATAGGCATGTGTAGAAACAGAAAAATCAAAGAATAAGAATAAAGAAAGTTTGAGAAAAATTGGACAAATATTGGGAAAGTTATGAGCATTTGAATATTGCAATCACTAATAACTATGGAGATCCTCACATTGGCAATGCGACAAGGATGTGTGATGTCACTGATGAACAACTTTCCCTTTGGTGGACTACAAAAAACCCTCAAAATGTCTCTTTTTGCTTTTTCTTATGATGATACAAACTCTTTATCCATAATGTATTCTTAAAAAATATGTATTACATGATTTATGGATAGATGTGATAAAAGAGGCAATTCAAGTGAAATATATACTAAAGTAATGGGGAGAGTTGTTCGCAAGTGACATCACACATCTTTGTCGCATTGCCAATTTGCTATCTCCATAGCATTAGTGATCGCAATATTCAAATGCTCATTAACTTTCTCATTCTTTGTCTGATTTTTCTCAAACTTTTGTTGATCTGTTTCTTTGATTTTTCTGTTTTCACACAAGCTATCTTGTTCCAATGGTTTCATTCTCCTTTAATTGATTTGCAACTTACAGTAAATGTTCTATTCATATTTTCTCCTGGCCAAAAGGAATAATAAAAACAGCAACACATTTTGATCTGTAGTGTTAACACACGAGTATAGTGTGCAAAAGATACAGAGAGAACATTAGAATATTCAATGAACATGTACTATACAAGTAGACCCTATCCTCCATGCATCAACTTTATCCATCTCTTTTAATTTATCAGAAAATAAAGAAACTTTAATATTCAAGGAACAGATTTTCAATAATATACACTCAGGAAATCTCTCCATGCTTACATGTACAGACACTCCCCTTCATAAAACAATACACCCCATATGCACTGTCTGTAATAAAATCTTGACGGGTCTGAAATCAGACTATCAAGACAGCAATTGTATTTATAGACATGGAGGATGAGTCATCCGTTGTCGGGTGCATCCCAGCAGTGACTCGCATCATCACATGCAGACTCCAATGCAGCCTCTGATAATAATAATGCCCATTCCAACTACATAAATTGCACCTCAACTTGCAAGTAGTCTTGCCTTTCAGACCAAGTAAATTTACGTGCTATCTGTATGCGTGTGAGTACATCATGTGTATTCCTTCTATCCGATTCTCAGATTGAGGAAGAAGGCCTGCGTGTATGAATATACACACATCAAATCAAAGTCCCTTCTCTCCTCTGAGTTCTCTTTCTCTCTCATTTTATACATGTTTAGATTATCTCCTGAAGATGAACACATATGTACAACAATGAAGATAACAAAGAATTTCATTGTTCTTCCCTCCCACCACCCCCCCCCCTCCCCCACTTTTAAAGTTTATATTTTTCTCATCATATTACTTTTATTCGACAGATTTTGCATTTGCTCACCTGTCAAAAAAGATACCGTAAATGTGATGAAAATACACTATTCTACTTCTTTTTACATGATATGTACAGTTGTATGCATGAGAGAGAAATGCAAATATTTCTGTTTTTACACAAACACAGGTACATAATGCCAATCAGTGCCCTGAAATTGAAAAGAAATTGAATGCGATGTAATGTTGTTTTCAAGCTTGCGTGCAAGGAATTCACATTATACCGTGCATCTGGGTCCTGAGTCAGTACATGTACGCTGTACAGGGTAGGAAGTACATTTCATTTAAGGGTTTTTTTTCCACATTTGCAAAATTTTGGGGCTATTTCTCTCATTTCTAAGGACTACTTTTTAGGGACAACAAACAATTGTGCATTACAGGCAAATATCATTAAATTCTACATGTACCACTTAGTGTATTAATTTTCTTAAAATAAATCTTGAATATTGTTTGTAACATCTTGGGGCGACTCTAGAAAGAATGGCCGGCCCCGAAAGCATGCATTAATTGGGGGGATTTTATTTTAGGGGAGAGTTGGGCCGTCATGAGGGCAAAATTTCCTGTCAACCTCATTTATTTCCTATGCACACTGAAGCGGTATTTACTATACACTTGGAGTATGGTAAATACATGTACATGTACATTGTAAACTAGCAGCACTTACAGTACAAACAAATACAAGCACTTGATTCTCTCTCCACAGGATTGTTTTTTCATATCATCCACTCAGCCAGGCTTTAAACCTTTTTTTCACAAACTGGTTATTTATACCACTTTGGGGGCACATGTACAACAGATACATGTAATTGGTAAGCCAAGGGGAATAGAAAATAAACAAAAAAACAAAAATACACGAATGAATAAATAATCTTCAAAGTCGCTACATGTACATGTATGTAATGTACAGTGTACTAGTGCTTTTATATACGACATGTACTAGTTGTAGGAAATTTAGCTTGCCCAGGAGCACTTTTGGGAAGTTCTCCTACAAGCTTCTTAATTGATTTTACAATGTATTAATTTAAAATTTAAACACATTTCTGTGATACCTGTACATTTATTAAAAAAAGACACTTTTTGTGTAATATCACAACCTCACCACCCCCCCCCCCCCTTCATGACCAGCATCCATGAGATTCTACCCATCCATCTTTAAAAAAAGTTATCATTTCTCAAATTGTACCTCATGCTGTTTTTAAAGGTCAAGTCCACCTCAGAAAAATGTTGATTTGAATCAATAGAGAAAAATCAGACAAGCACAATGCTGAAAATTTCATCAAAATCGGATGTAAAATAAGAAAGTTATGACATTTCAAATTTTCGCTTATTTTTAACAAAATACAACTGTAGTTATATGAACGAGCCAGTTACATCCAAATGAGAGATTTGGTGATGTCACTCACTCACTATTTCTTTTGTTTTTATTGTTTGAATTATACAATATTTCAATTTTTACGAATTTGACGATTAGGACCTCCTTGCCTGAAGCACAAAATGTTAAAATAATGGAATTCCACGTGTTCAGGGAGGAATGAAACTTCATTTCACATGACAATGACGAGAAAATAAAAATATTTCATATAATGAAATACAAAAGAAATAGTGAGTGATGTCATCAACTCTCTCATTTGAAAGTACACATATGTAACTAGCTCATTAATATAACTATTTTGTTGAAAATAAGAGAAGCTTTAAAATGCCATAACTTTCTTATTTTACATCCGATTTTGATGAAATTTTCAGTGTTACAAGGTATGCTTGTTGAATTTTTCTCTTTTTATTCAAATCAAGTTTTTGTTGGGGTGGATTGTCCTTTAAGCATTAAAAAATGCTTGTGATGCGAAATTATGGCAAAGTGCTACATGTACATGTATACAGTAGGGGGTCATGAGGGTTCATCCCACTACAGGGGAGATCGGGGTTAGTTAGAACGCTGGGTAAGTTGAAACATTGTAATTTTCGCCTGTAAAATAATATGCAATACTGCCCTTAATGTGTGTACTTTAAGATTTCAATGACAACGCCGCTGCCGCCATCGCTGTCGGGAAAGCGCAACTGTTATATTATTAATAGCAATAAATTGAGGGCAGTATTGCATAAATTTATTTTACAGACGTTTATCAAAATTACAATGTTTCAACTTACTCCGAGTTCCAGCTAACCCCGATCTCCCCTACATGTAAACTGTCTGGGATCTCAATATTTGTTTGGAATTTTGGGTGGTAATCCTTATATGATGGAAATTTCAAATAACAAAAATTATCAAATTCACTTTGCACACGATTCAGGGATTTTCATGAGAAAGGCTGCATTTTGAGGCCATCATGCCCAAAATCCAAATTATTTTCCCCCATTATGTGTCAGATTTCATAATGAATGTATTGCATGTGGAAAGTATGTGTTCGTCACGTATCTTCTTTTACTAGAATCGCGCAGATACGCATGTGCAGACTTGCGGGAACTTGCCATGTAAATGCCCAAGACTGTGCCAAGTCCAAGGATGCCAGACCCAGCGGGCGGAGGGTACATACTACAAGGTGCCTGAAGTCTGTGCAATACCATTTGATACGTGCATACATACGCTATTCTAATATTAAAAGACCAGCAACGACCATGAAGTTTACACCTGCGATACATCCATGTACAGACAGATCTACATGTATATTCCTTATAATACCTGACTCAAAAGTGGTAAAACAATGAATTTCAGGTATTTCCTGTCTGCCTCAAAATGCAACCTTTCTCATCAAAATCTTTGAATCTTGTGTATAGTTAATGGCTGCAATGCAGACATGGATGCATGGGGCACCATATTTTTTTTTCAATCTGAAAATGACTGACCAAGGCTTTCCCCAGAATTTTTTTTTTTTAATTTTAAAGTTTTTTGGCAACTCTTATAGTAAGGTGCACATATATGTACATGTACATGTATGCATATCTGTACGATTCTGAAGCGAAGAAACGCAAGGACCACAAAATCTACATAGATCTGCAATAAGGCAGGGCTTGACATGAAAAGTGGCCCAGGGCAACCAAAAATGAGAGTCGGGCCACCAAAATTTTGTAAAAGCCTACAATTGGTGGCCCAGTCAGGCTACCAATGTATTGATATAAAATTGTACTTCTTTCTATTGTTTTAGGGCCACCAAGAGTTTATGATTTTCGTGGGCAGATCGGGCCACCAAGAAATAAAAGTGTGGAGCCTTGAATAAGCCATAAGGACAATATTCTTTTAAAATCTGACTCAAAATTCTTTTAAAAAAAAATGAATTCCAGGTACTTTATAATAAGACTGCGTCAAAAGGCAGCCTTTCTCATCAAAAACCTTGAATAATGTAGTGCAGACATGGGGTAACATTTTTTGTTCTCAAAATGACCAACCAAGGTGTTTCCCAAGAAAATCATTACTCTCACATTTCTATGAGACTTTTTGTACATGTACTCATTAAAATCTAAGAAACATCATCTTGGATAAGTAATCGTGGAATAAAAATTATTAATTCATGATTTTAAATCTTAATTAATTTCTAGGTGCACAGACATCAGACCTGCCCCCCCCCCCCCATCTTCATTACAGAAACATTAACATCAACTGAAATTTTATGTGGAATAAAAAGAAATTCATGAATGTCTACTCTTCTAAAAAGTTAATTTTTTTGTGCAGACATGGGGGTGCTAGTTAGCTGAATTTCTTGAAGTAAAAGTAAAATTTTCAATCACTTCAAGGCAATATGCCCACAACTTTTCTGAATATCGCGATCGGTAGCAGCAGTATTTTGGCTGGATCTCGAGGTCATTGTCGATTTCATATTCAGACATCGCTTCGCTTGGCAATGTGTGGCTTCGCCTTAGTTTTGATAGGTACATGTATTTGACGACCAAAAGATCCGTCTGCGGCAGCTCACCTGTTTGTTCGCCACATGTTTGCAAGATTTTGTCAGTAATTTCAACCCAAAATTACGGCAAATCCGATCTGACTAAGGTCTAAGCAAAGCGATGTCTGAGAATTTAAATGATGACATCGAGATCAAAGCCAAAATAGAGCCGTTCCCGATAGCAATTTTTGGAGAAGTGGGGCGCATATTGACCTTGATTGAAATGTGATTGAGATTGAGACTGTGAGAGACTTGCTGACATTTGTGAACGATGATTGGAGGGGAAATTCTCTCGAAGTCGCCTGTCGGCCAACGCAAAACTGTACCATAATATCATTTTAATATATTCATTGGCCATTAACGTTTAACGGTTAAGTGCACGGCATCAGAAACAACAAATAACATAGATATCAGTCTCAGAGTCAGGCACAAATTCACTGAATATTTTTTATTGACACAATTGTTAATATGTCATCGACTCATGATTGTCAAGGTTAGTGACCACACAGAAGTCTCTGAACAATTGAACCGTTTATCTCTCACTCTCTATCTCATAAACCGTCTTTTCAATTTCAGACGGCAGGCATGTCTTTTGCAGCCGAGACTTCCCCTTCACACGGACACGGTCACGGTTGCACTTGCACATTTCCACACACTCAGACTCAGCTCAGTCAAGCTCAAACTCCTGCACTGCAGTCAAAACTTTGTGTGCAAAGTCAATGGGAGATAATTGTCAATCACGTCGTTACAACTTCACCAATGGGAAAAATCATAGAATTTTTAATAGAGAAACAAATTACTTTAACTAGCATTACTTGAAATATCAGAAATTTCGTCAAAAAGTTTTTGAAAAGACAAAACTTACCCAATTTCGCAGTAGAAGTCTAAATCCGTCCCGTTATATCTCTGAAATGTTTTCAAATCGGATGTGGGTCCGTGGATATGAGAGCTCGACCGTGATTGGTCAATACAGCTCACTTGAGTGATTTCGCGTGTCAAAGGTTTGTGTGCTTTTCCCATTGTGTTGTTAATTGATAAAAACCGTCTGCTACGCTCGCGGTTCATTCAAATTTGGTAAAAGATTGATTGATAAAAAATCCTCTAACCCATTAAGTTTATTAGCCTGATTAGAATCATGGAGGTAAAAATGATAGAGTGACAAAAATATGCAAATAGCTTCCAATTTATAAAGCAGAGGCCGCGGAACGGTTTTCAAATTGCCCGGACCGGCATGCAAAAAATAATATGTTAACCGGTTTTGGAAAAAAGTAGGGGGCTGAACCCCCCCCCCCCCCCGCTTCCGCGGCCCCTGTACAGAAGTACAAAAGTGTAACTGCCACCAAGTTATTTACACAAAGTCAGAAGATCCAACGTTTAGACGGATGTTGAAAGTTTATTTCCAAACAGTGCCGTGAAACTGTAACAAACATTGAACAATTTAAACAATTAATTTCATATTTCATAACATTGCAATAATATATCTTTTCCAATTAAACATATATTAATCAAGTCTTATTGAATTACTCTTTTAGTGAAATTTCCTCAACTATGACATTTCAAACAAGACATATACGATCATATGACATTTCATACAATAATTCTCAACTAGTTCTCATCATTCATAACCAAATGTCATGTCACTAAGTTTCAAGTACAATTACGTAATTTAAACAAAAGCACATCAATATCAACCAAGTTCCGAAACATAAATATCCATAATATTCCACAATCGTTAGAATAATATTACATGAAAACAAAGAATTGATTAATAATTTATATCAACAATATCATGAATAAAACTTCTTTCGATCCAACTCACCTCGTTGGCTGGACATAAATAACGTTTGCATGGCAGTAATGTTAAAACAGATTTTGCAGAGGAGCCGTAAACAAAGGTCTCCTTCTATAGGTCAAATAACAGCAAAGTGACAAAATCAAGAAAATAGTTATTTTGGGTTGTCATGGCACTTTGCGCGCATTGATATCATTAAAATATAATCAAGAAAAATATGTTTTATAATTACACTGAATTGGCAAGTTAGACCGAGAAAGTGTTGGAAAATATAAACTACTATTATACACAAGAATTATGATCCAATTCGTTCGATTAACAATTTAAATAATGTAAAAACAAAGAATTATCTTTAATTATCGGAAGAATCACTGGTAAAGAGACTTAAAACTAATTAGCGCAGCGCGTAGACAATAAGGTAAAAAACGCGCATCCACAAGGGGCGCGGGAAGCTGCCAAAATGAGATTGGGGGCAGCCACACTCCCACCCAAAAATCTTCTTTGATTTTTTTTCTTTGTTTTTTGTTTTGAATATTATATATATGTATATATACACACATAATATCCAGAATGTGAATAAAACACGTTAAGTACAATCAATAGCCAAAATATAATCACCATAAATATCAGGTAAGAAATCTCTTACACAAGTCACTCAAAGATAAGCAAATAAAAAGGGTTGTCTATATGTAAATATATATATATATATATATATATAACAACCATAAGACAAAATGATATCAGTGAAAGAGTCAAAGGGGTAAACTTAGTCGGAGTTAGGGACTAAGGAGATCAGCTTGTGGACAGGTCTTTCAAGCACAGTTCTCTTTTGGAGAGGTTTTCCATTCTTGTCTAAGTCCGGAGTTGCCTTGAGAAGTTTAACTCGACGAACAAAGCCATCATCGCTTACGAAAGTCTGAACAACCTTGGCTATACTCCAGTGTGTTCTACAAAGACCATCGTCTTGTAGCATGACTATGTCATTTACCTCGAAGTTTCGCTGTTGTTTTGGCCAGGTCTTCCTGGTTTGGAGGGTGTGAAGATACTCTTTCTTCCAACGAATCCAAAAGAGATTTGTTAAGTATTGCACACGTCTCCATCTTTTTGAGAGATAGAGGTCTTCTCTCTCAAATTTTCCTGGTGGGGGCATCACAATACCTGACTTCATGGTCAAGACATGATTCGGAGTCAAGGGGAGTGGACCATCCGCACATTCCAGATCTTCAACTGTCAATGGCCTGCTATTGATGATAGCCATAGCTTCGTACAGGAACGTTCGAAGAGAGGATGTATTTAGTTGAGTTCCTGACTGTTCTAATATTCCATCGAGAACATTTCTGACATTCCTGATTTGTCGTTCCCAGATTCCTCCCATGTGACTTGAAGAAGGAGGGTTCATCTTGAATTCGCAGTCAAGTTTCAGTAATTGAGTGGCAACGCGATCTCCATCTAATTCACGGAGGCCTTTTTTCAATTCATGCTTGGCTCCAATGAAGTTAGATCCTTGATCACAACGAATGAGGCGAACATTTCCCCGGATAGCAATGAAACATCTTAGTCCATTGAGAAATGCATCGGTGGACAGATCGTCTAGCATTTCGATATGTACGGCCCTCATAGCCATACAGGTAAGAATGAGCCCATATCGCTTTATCTCCTTTCTTCCTTCCTTGATAGTAAAGGGACCAAAACAGTCAAGTCCACAGTAGGTGAAAGGAGGAGAAGGCTCTACTCTATCCTGAGGTAGATCGGCCATCTTTTGTCCTCTTGGCTTGCCTCGGGATTTGATACAGATTACACACTTGCTGATTAGAGATGAGACAATACTCCTGCAACCAATGATCCAATATCCACTGGAACGAATGGCATTGATGGTCAGATTTCTTCCTTGATGTGCAGTTCTTTGATGATAGTGCAAGGCAACGAGGTTGGATAGATGGCTTCGCTTTGGTAGGATGATAGGATGTTTTGCACCATACATCATCTCGGCCTTTTTTAACCGACCTCCCACCCGTAGAAGATTGTCATTATCAAGGAAAGGGTCAAGCTGCTTCAATGAGTTGGACTTTGAACCGACTGAGGGATCTGACTTGATTTGCTTCCTTTCTTCACGAAATGCTTCTTTCTGAATTGCACGGATAATATTCCTTTCCGCTATTCGTCTTGCTTCTACTTCATCAATGCTCAGGTCCTTCTTTCTGTAGCAGCACTTTACTATCACTGCAACTGCTGACACTGCATTATGAAGACTGGAGAATCGAGTGGAGTCAATCTATCTTCGAAAGATGTGAAGTTCTCTACCTGTGTAACATGAACAGTAGCTGCTGATTTCACTTCAACATCGTCAGGAGAAACCTCAACATCGACATCTTGTATAGGAATCTCACTCTTCCAAAGAAAGGTAGGTCCTGTAAGCCAGTTGGATGATAGCATTTCTTCTGTCGTCAATCCTCGAGAAGCATGATCAGCAGGATTCTCAGCACTGGATACATAATTCCATTGTTCTGGGCATGAAGTCTGAAGTATGCGTTCAACACGATTGGCAACATACATATGGAAGCGCCTAGTCTCGTTGTATATGTAGCCAAGAACAACTTTTGAGTCTGTCCAGAAGTGGTGCGTGAGAGAATCATAGTCAAGTTCATCATTTAGGATACTAGCAATTCTTACGGAGCAGGTAGCTGCCTGGAGTTCTAACCTTGGGATTGTTGTTGGCTTTAGAGGAGTCACTCTTGCCTTTGCCATGGCTAAGGAGCAGTGGACCTTGCCATTTTCATCCTTTAGACGCACGTAGGAGCACTGACCATATCCTGATAAGGAGGCGTCTGAAAAGTGGTGGAGCTGCACTTCCTGAGGTGTCCCAAAGTCTTGTGGTTCGAAGCAACGAGGGATGGTAACTTTGGGAAGTTTCAGAATCTCAAGTCTCCACTTTTCCCATTGTGGACGGAGATCTTCAGGAACAGGATGGTCCCAGTCCATCTTTTGTCTACACATTTCCTGGACAATCTGTCTTCCAACAAGAACCACAGGTGCAATCAAACCGAGTGGGTCGTAAATTGAAGCAACGGTGGCAAGAATCCCGCGTCTTGTCAGGGGATGATCCTTGAGGGTTAGTCTGAAACAGAATTCATCTGAGTTGATGCACCATTGTATCCCAAGTGCTCTTTCAATTGATGTGGAGCCTTGTTGACCGAGTTCCAGACTAGTCTTTGCAACAACAGTTCGTTCCGATTCGGGGATACTGCTTGTCACTCGTTGATTGTTGCAGACAAACTTATGAAGACGCAGGTTACCTTTGGCACACATAGACACTGCCTTCTTGATAAGGTCAATGGCATCTTCTTCAGAGGATACACATTTTAGGCCATCATCGACGTAGAAATTCCTCTTCAAAAATTCTGCAGCTTCTACACCAAGGACTTTGTGGTCTTCTGCTATTTGCTTCAGCCCAAAGTTTGCACATCCCGGAGAAGAAGTGGCTCCAAAGAGATGGACCTTCATTCGATAATCCACTGGGGGCTTAGAGAGATCCCCATCCTCCCACCACAGGAAACGGAGATAGTCTTGATGTTCCTTCGTCACACGGAACTGGTGATACATCTTTTCTACGTCGCAAGTGAAGGCTATAGGTGCTTGGCGAAATCTACACAGAACTCCGATAAGGGGATTGATCAGGTCGGGCCCTTGTAGAAGATGATCATTCAGACAGGTTCCTTGGTATCGAGCACTACAGTCGAATACGACCCTGACTTTGTTCGGCTTTTTAGGGTGATATACACCATGATGTGGTATATACCAGCTGCTTGAAGTAGACACTTCATCTGTGGGAATCTTCTCAGCATCACCTCGCTTAAGAATCTCATTCATGAAAGTCATGTAATGTTCATGGTACTTTGGTCTCTTCAGGAACTGATTTTTCAATCCGTGAAGTCGGCTCATAGCAGCTTTCCGATTGTCAGGCAGATCAGGTTCACCCTTCTTGAAAGGTAAGGGCATTTCATAATACCCATCATCCCTTTGGTGGATTCCATCTTTGATGATCTTTAGAAATTTCTTGTCTTCCTGAGACATCGTTTCCTTTCTGTCTAATTCATGAAAGTCTCTTTCTATCATCTGAAGGAAGTCTCCAGCAGTAACTTCCTTTAACTGTGTCTTGTAAATGTACTTCACATTAGACTGACTGTCTGTCAGACTAGGATCTGCTACCTTCACATTGACAGTACGATATGTCTGCCCAATCGTGTCAAAGCTCTCTGTGGAGTCATTTTGAGAACCACCGACGATGCTCCATCCCAACTCCGTCTCTACTGCAAATGGCTCATCATTCTTTCCAAGAATGCAATTCTTTGGTGCAAGAGCACGGGCACAATTGTATCCAATGAGCAGACCTATGGGGCAATCTTGCTTTGGTGCGAGCTGGTTCGAGATATTGTTTAAGTGAGTCCACTTGTTGGCTGTATCTTCTGTGGGGATATGAGCTTCATCAAGAGGGATGGAGTCCCTGGAGTATGCAGCAGGAAGAGGTATCTTTACTGCTGACTTAAAACCTCGAACGACAAGATTCTTGAATTTCCTACATGGAATTGTCTTGGAATCTGTCATTGTAGTCAAACTTAACATCGCAGTTTCAGAGGACACGTGAAGGTCATTTCCAATACTATCTGTGATAAATGTTGTATCCGACATCGTATCTAGTAAGGCATATACTAGTATCTCCTTCTGAGGGTCATCCAAACTAGATAGGTAAACAGGCAGCACCATCGATGTGAGAGAAACATCTACATCTGACCTGACTCTGTTGCAAGAAGCTTCTTTCTCCTTGGTAACTTCTTTGGTCTGAGTAGACTGTGCCTCACTTTGATCATGTTTTCTTTCCGTAGACAGCTGATTTAGTGTCTCATTGTGTAGACTTGTTGGGTGGCGCTTGTTGCACTTCTTGCACTCAGCCCTCTTTTGACACTGCTTTGACATATGACCTTTGGAGAGACATCCGAAGCAAAGACCTTCTTTCTTCACTAAATCTCTCCTTTGCTCCAAAGTTTTCTGATTGAAGTCCCAGCACTCATTCAACCCATGATTCTGCCGTTTGCAGAGGACACATGTCTTCTGGGTAGTGCTTGTCTTGCTGGCTACAGAGAAGGTTGTCCTTTGTTGACGAGATGTAGGATTCTTGCTTTCTTCCTGTATCTGGAAAGCATCGTTATGATTCTTGTCTTTTCCTGCCTTTACTGTGTCATATGTAACATACGGATCATTGGCAATATCAGTTTCTTCTGATAGAAATGAGACAAATTCTCTGAATGATGGATACCTGCCATTGTCTTTCTTGACTTTCGCTACCGTGCGATTCCATCTGTGTACAATCCAATCCGGAAGTTTCATGCAAATTTTGCTCATCTCCCGAATGTCATTCAAGATTTCCAAGTCTTTGATTTCTGATGATGCTTGAAGACATTGTTGCAAGAAATCTGAAAGTTTCTGAAGGCCTTTGGAATCCCTATTGCCGATCCTCGGCCATGAGTCAAGTTTGGATCGAAAGGCTTCTGAAATGGTGAAGGGGTTGCCGAAACGCTTCTCAAGTATTTCTCTGGCTTGTTCATATGCTTTCTCAGACCTCAGCAAAAAGAAGCCGCTGACAGCCTCTCTTGCTGATCCTCCAATGTACTTTCTTAGGTAGTGTATCCTTTCACCAGAGGGAATTCCACGACATTCAATTAAAGTTGTGAAAGCTGATAGCCAGTCAGGATATTGGAGAGGATCACCCATAAATACTGGAGGCTCAGGAATTGGTAACCGACTAAGTGTCATCGTTCGAGTGAAAACTTCTGCTAGACTTTCATTCTGTTGGGCCTCGCTTGAAGAATGAGATGGCTGGAAGACAGGTGAATCAGGATTTAAGGCCTTGCTCTTTGTGAGAGGAGGATCGATGGAGGCGTCATGTTTTTGCGACTTAACCCTTTTGTCATCTTGATTAGGGGATTTAATCAATTGTTTTGTCGATCTCATCGTATCTGTTGACGCACCATCATCTTCTACTTCGTCATACACTCTTATCATTGCCTCCTGTGCCTTTAGTTCACCTTCTAGGCGTTCCTCTTCTAGTTTTCTTCGTAGCTGTTCTATCTTGAGTGATGCTTCTTTCCTTCGAGCATCTTCTTCCATCTCGAGGCGTTCTAACACCATCTGGCATTCATTCTGGCGCTTGTGAGCAGCAAGTTTCTCTTGCAATGCTGCCGCTTCAGCTACTACAACTGCCCTTTTTGAAGAAATTGTAGACATTTTCGACATCTTAGACGCAGCAGACTTCATTGAAACAGAGGGTGCTTCAATGAATGTTTCCCGTCGTGATTCAGAAACGGCAACCACAATTTTTGAAATTGTGTCTACAATAATTGGGGAAAGCTCATCTAAATGCTTGGCTATGTCCTCATTCACACCGCCTTGAATTTCTTCAAGTTCACTTGCAACTTTTCGCAGAGAATCGAATCTTGCAGAAATATCAGATTTCCGCAGAGAAAGTTCATTTTCGTTAATGGGGACTGAAGAGAGCAATCTATCAGTGTCCTTTAGGGTTGTTAGCAGGTCAAGGTGTTCTGAATAAAATTTGCCCTGCAACTCATCATCTTTCTTTTGCATGATTGCTTTTTCTGTTAGTTTCTTTATGCGAGCAGAACGGCGCATATTCTCTACAGACATGCTATCTATGTCTACATGAATATCCATGCTACCGATGAGGGCATTAATTCAATAATCAACTTGCTGAATCACAACAGGGAACCTATTGTATATATTCTTCATAAAAAAGCATAGAAATTCCAAATGGACAATATATAGTTACATCTGACTTCTCAACATAGAAATGGAAATTGTTGAATCATATAGCAAAGATTGAAATTTAGCTTCCGCAAAATAATCTGGAGTTAAATTGCAAGTAACAGATACTCCATCAAACTTCAAAATTGAGAAGAATGCATTCAAATAATTTCTCGGCAAAATATCTCAAAGACCGAAATATGAATTTAGAAAATATAATGAGATATATGAATTATATCAATCATTTGCAAACTGATGAAAAGAAATGAATAAAATGGTATGACTTACTGAAGACGAATCATGATACGATCGACTTACATGTAGATGCAATAAAATAAAATTAGTCCGGTTGTAACTCTTGCTTCAGTTCGTTGTTTGTCTACTTCAATTAATTGTTATAATTCTAAGCCTATAGTTCTAGTTCTCGTTCATTGGTTCTTTGACATCTTTAAAGTTCTGGGTTGCGTTGTAGATCTAGATGTGTTTCCAAGGTTTTGAAGCCGTCACTCAGTTGCCGAATATCCCGCGATGCGCCTTAACCGATGGCTTGAAGGGACCGAATGCACTGGTTGACATCGAATGGCTCAGCTTGATACATCTACACGATCATCTAAGCATACCGGTACTTGTTGGACAGGATTCAATGTCCATCGAGTTTCACTGTAACTGCCACCAAGTTATTTACACAAAGTCAGAAGATCCAACGTTTAGACGGATGTTGAAAGTTTATTTCCAAACAGTGCCGTGAAACTGTAACAAACATTGAACAATTAAAACAATTAATTTCATATTTCATATCATTGCAATAATATATCTTTTCAAATTAAACATATATTAATCAAGTCTTATTGAATTACTCTTTTAGTGAAATTTCCTCAACTATGACATTTCAAACAAGACATATACGATCATATAACATTTCATACAATAATTCTTAACTAATTCTCATCATTCATAACCAAATGTCATGTCACTAAGTTTCAAGTACAATTACGTAATTTAAACAAAAGCACATCAATATCAACCAAGTTCCGAAACATAAATATCCATAATATTCCACAATCGTTAGAATAATATTACATGAAAACAAAGAATTGATTAATAATTTATATCAACAATATCATGAATAAAACTTCTTTCGATCCAACTCACCTCGTTGGCTGGACATAAATAACGTTTGCATGGCAGTAATGTTAAAACAGATTTTGCAGAGGAGCCGTAAACAAAGGTCTCCTTCTATAGGTCAAATAACAGCAAAGTGACAAAATCAAGAAAATAGTTATTTTGGGTTGTCATGGCACTTTGCGCGCATTGATATCATTAAAATATAATCAAGAAAAATATGTTTTATAATTACACTGAATTGGCAAGTTAGACCGAGAAAGTGTTGGAAAATATAAACTACTATTATACACAAGAATTATGATCCAATTCGTTCGATTAACAATTTAAATAATGTAAAAACAAAGAATTATCTTTAATTATCGGAAGAATCACTGGTAAAGAGACTTAAAACTAATTAGCGCAGCGCGTAGACAATAAGGTAAAAAACGCGCATCCACAAGGGGCGCGGGAAGCTGCCAAAATGAGATTGGGGGCAGCCACACAAAAGAAATACACATGCAAAAAAAGCCTTTAGTGGCGACCTGTGATGCCGCCTGTTTCATTGAAACTGAAAAATGATTTGAGGCGAAAATTATCATTGCTGCAATATTTCCATTTTTATTTGAGGAAAAACTTATATATCATACACATGACGAAATATATATCAAAGGCGTATTGTGTCCTGATATTGGGCAGAATATTGAATAATAACATTTTCAAATTGTGATAAAATCGAATAATTGTAAAGTCAACATTTCACTTCCACACTATAAAAATGTCACGGTTATGATTAGTTTGTTGGAATGTGTTAATTTGTGATGCCATGTGTCCTGCTATGGGCGGAATATTAAATGATATCAGTTTAAAATTGTGATAAAACCGAATAATTTGACATTTTTATAGTCAAAATTTTACACTTCATGTCACTGTTATGAATTTGTGATGCCATGTGTCAGAACTGCGGCGGCCAAATGCGGCCAGTCAGGTAATTTCAAATCATATATTTCAAGTTGCAACATTCCTTTGGCTGTCCCCCATGTAAAAGTGAGCAATGTGTCTGCTCATGTTATTCGACCGAGGCAGCGTAAACTAATTATCATTACAAAAGCATGGTCCCTTTTGTAATTCGCCTGTAACTCTGTAGTTAGGCAGAAATCTTTTGTCTACAATCTGCACGTAATATGCAATGAAACAAAATTGTTTTATCATTGCGGCATCAAAGTGGCTACAGTGTTGGATGGTTCTCCATGTCTTAAAACTCCTTGTTAGAATATACAACCAATACAAGTCTAAACAGCCATGGGCACTGCGGGGAAACCCCTTCCCGTTCACATAAAAGAGGCATGGGGACAGGGGAATGAAACCTTTGGAACAAATAGGCTTGTGTAGAAACAGAAAAATCAAAGAATAAGAATAAAGAAATTTTGAGAAAAATCGGACAAATAGTGAGAAAGTTATGAGCATTTGAATACTGCAATCACTAATGCTATGGAGATCCTCAAATTGGCAATGCGACAAGGATGTGTGATGTCACTGATGAACAACTTTCCCTTTGGTGGACTATAAAACTAATACCCTCAAAAAGTTTCTTTTTGCTTTTTCTTATGATGATACAAACTCTTTATCCATGATGTATTCTTAAAAAAATATATATTACAAGCCCTCATGTAGACAGAACACATGATTTATGGATAGATGTGATAAAAGAGGCAATTCTAGTGAAATATATACTAAAGTAATGGGGAGACTAGAGTTGTTCACAAGTGACATCACACATCTTTGTCGCATTGCCAATTTGCTATCTCCATAGCATTAGTGATCGCAATATTCAAATGCTCCTAACTTTCTCATTATTTGTCCGATTTTTCTCAAACTCAAATGGTTTCATTCTCCTTTAATAATTGCCCCTCTCTAAAGCCATAAAGGCCAGGGAGAAGAGCATGGGGAGGAATAAGAAGAAAGAGGAAGCCCAGAGAAGAATAGAAGTAGGCCTATTAACAAAGCAGAAAATGGGAGAAGAGAATCAAAGAAAACAAACTATTAGAAGGATGATGTAACCAGTGACATCATGACTGCATCACTGAACTTCATCACCATCAACAACATTGAAAATTTCATCGATCACTCCAATCTGACCATCATCACCACCACCAAAATCACGTTCATCAAATCAGGTAAAAATATAATCACCATCATCACTGTCATCATGCACTACCACCCAGACCACCACCAAAATCACGTTCATCAAATCAGGTAAAAATATAATCACCATCATCACTGTCATCATGCACTACCACCCAGACCACCACCAAAATCACGTTCATCAAATCAGGTAAAAATATAATCACCATCATCACTGTCATCATGCACTACCACCCGGGCCACCAACATCATCACCACCAAAATCATGTTCATCAAATCAGGTAAAAATATAATCACCATCATCACTGTCATCATGCACTACCACCCGGGCCACCATCATCACCACCAAAATCATGTTCATCAAATCAGGTAAAAATATAATCACCATCATCACTGTCATCATGCACTACCACCCGGGCCACCACCATCATCACCACCAAAATCATGTTCATCAAATCAGGTAAAAATATAATCACCATCATCACTGTCATCATGCACTACCACCCGGGCCACCATCATCACCACCAAAATCATGTTCATCAAATCAGGTAAAAATATAATCACCATCATCACTGTCATCATGCACTACCACCCGGGCCACCACCATCATCACCACCAAAATCATGTTCATCAAATCAGGTAAAAATATAATCACTGTCATCATGCACTACCACCCGGGCCACCATCATCACCACCACCACCATAAGAACCATCATCACCAACCACCATATTTATCAGGACATCCAAATTGCAGGGATTTATAACATCAGGGGTGAAATCGTACATAATTATCTCTAAACAAACTCTGCTCTGCAGCTAATTTTAGCCTCTGCAAACATGACAAACGATAACAGTATTCGTTTGGGAATGGATGCATCCTTTATAAGAAAGCAAAATCAATATTAAATCAGCCAACAGCAAAAAAAAAGATTTAAATATAAACTCAAGAACAGAAGGCCAAAAAGATGAGAAAAAAGGGTTGATACCTTTAGAAATTGACAAGGGTGTCAAAATAAGGGACATGGCATTTCCAACACTTGTATCAAAATCAGGGATTGCACAATTGCTGTTTAGATGGCTTTTCAGGAAATAGTCTGTCCTATCAGCTCGATTGTGTGGAAGCGTCGTGGTGTAGTGGTTCTGACTCTCGCCTTGTAATCAGAGGGTCGTGTGTTCGAATCCCACCATGACCTAACGTCCTTTGGCAAGGCGTTAATCCACACTTTGCCACCCTCCACCCAGGTGTTAATGGGTACCCGGTAGGATGTGAAAGCCTATATGTAGTATGCCTAGCAATCGAGTCTTGGAACTCTTGTTGGAATGCTCCCCAGGGAGTGGAGAAGGTGCATACATTGTAAGCGGGCATGCAAGGATCTGATGACCGGGGTAATAATATGTCTGTAAAACGCTTAGAGACGTCGTTCCGATGTATTAAGCACTATATAAATGCGGAATATTATTATCATTTGCCAGTCTCACTGAGGCTACATGTGGGAAGGGGGTTATGTAACCTTCATAAATTCTTGCCATGTATTTCAAACCTAACAAGACAGAGTATTCATATTTTGACATTTGACTGGAGGGCACTACCAACTAAAAAAATATCTCAAAAACAATATTGGAAAACCTGAGGAAGCTAATATATAAAATAAACACTCAAACTTCATCTTTATTCCGACATTTAGAATATGAATTCTTTTCTTTAATATTTCCTATGTACAGGTTAGAATGCACATGATTTGTCAACAAATATAAACAAAACATAGATACATATAAAGACATTAGTACAACTCTGTGTTTCAATATACACCAAAGAAAATATATGATAGCTAGACACCTGTGTTGAATTCCATAGTATATCTCCTGGAAAATTATGAGTGGATGATCAAAGCTTACAACTAAATACATTTCAACAGGGACATCAGGGCCAATCTTATAAAGAGTTACGATTGATCCAATCAACCACAACTATGGAAAGCTTGCAATGTCAACATCTAAAATACAGGTTTGTTCAAAAAACTTTCGAGATATGAAGTATATTCATACATTCACTGTTTTCTTGACAATTCAGTATGTTTCTCTTTGTTTTCAAAGAAAATTTTACAAATTTCCTCAGAAAAAATTATGACATTGATTTCCATATACTTGAAATTGATCTGATTTAATCTTAATTATGGAAAGCCATCAACATCGAGGAGGCGCGATAGCTCAGTCGGTAGAGCGGGGGATTCGTATTCCGGGGACCCGGGTTCGATTCTCACTTGGTGCGCTAGTGCCCTTTGGTAAGGCATTAATCCTCAGTACCAGGTCCTTCGGAGAGGACCTTAAGCCGTCGGTCCTCTGGTTGCTTGCTTACAAGCATTCATGCTTTCATAGGAGTCAGGTAAAAAATCACCACCAATCTAAAATGTATGTTTTTTCAAAATATTTTCTAAATATTATGAACATTCATACATTCATTGTTTCCTTGAAAATCCAGTGTACTTGTCTTTCTTTATAAAGGGCATTGCGCAAATCTGTTGGAAAAAATAATGCCATTGATGGACTTCCATACAGTTTAGGTTGATTGGATCAATCGTAGCTCTTTGTAAGACGGGGCCCAGTTATCTTCAGGTTGAAGAAAGTGTCTGAACTGGGTTTCGGAGACTTTTGAGTGGCGCGGAGATGGAAAATTCTGGAGACTTCATGCTTGTTGCGTGATATCTCTCATTATATCCGTCATAATAATCTGTGGCAGGCGATTGGTCTTAACCCCGTCATGTGACCAAAGATAGTTCCAACCAATGTCACGACCACCTCCTCTGGTGGTCGTACATATTTTTTCACTAGATGCGGGAGTTAACAACTGGCATCATACATGGCTCAATTATTTGTTCCTGGTGTGAGATAGATTGAAACAAAGTCCACCTCTCTTATTTTTGGCCGCAGGGAGGGGCGCACAGAAGCCTCCAAAACCTGGAGCAGACACAGTCGATAATCTGAAGGAGATGGATGTTCCCATCGAAACATTTAGTAATACCAAATTCAGATCAATTATCAATCAATTGTACTTAGGGATAAGGGGCTGGATCCAGGATTTTCCAAAAGGAGGGGCATAATTATACAAGGAAAATTTGATGAGCAAAAAGATTAAAAAAAATCACTCCAAAATGGAGGTCATTTGATCCAAGAAAAAAAAAATTACCATGACACATTCTAAGTGATGGCATTTGAAGATTATTCTTTTCAATGAAACCCTTTATCATGATATTCTATCATAATATCATGAAAAGAAATTGATATCAGATAAAGACCATTTCCATCTTCTATATTTGATCATTATCTTGGACATCATGCATTATTTTCAAATTATTTGAAAATAGTTAAATCTATGGTAAACACAACTGATACCACAGTGTAATGTAACCAATGTCATTTGTTCCTTACAGATACCGTAATTTAATATCATACCCAGGTTTTTAGAGCCAAGAAAAATATTAAAGGAAATTTCATTTTCCTGATCTAAATTGACAACAAAATAACCTGTTCAGTTTACAACAACAATGAACATATATATAAGCACCTATACTCAATAATTCACACACTTAAAATGCAAAGAGAATAAAATATATATTTTTTTTCTTTTCAAAGTTTCAACAAACTGCATGGCTGGCCCAGTGACACAAGAGTTTGTGATGAATTGAAAATAGAAAAAAACACTAGATCCTTGCCAATGTATTTAAAGGACAAGTCCACCCCAACAAAAAGTGGATTTGAATAAAAAGAGAAAAATCCAACAATCATAACACCGAAAAAATTTCATCAAAATCGGATGTAAAATAAGAAAGTGATGACATTTTTAAGTTTCGCTTAATTTCACAAAATAATCATATGCACATCCCGGTCAGTATGCAAATGACGGAACTGATGACATCACTCACTATTTCTTTTGTATTTTATTATATGAAATCTGAAATATTCTAATTTCCTCCTCATTGTCCTGTGAAACAAAGTTTTATTTGCCCTGAACATGTGGAATTTCCATTGTTTAACATTTTGTGGTTCATTCAAGTTGGCCTTTATTGTCAAATCTGTAAAAATTGAAATATTGTATAATTCAAACAATAAAAAAACAAAAGAAATAGTGAGGGACATCATCGATTCTCTCATTTGCATGTGACTAAAATGTGCATATAACTATTTTGTGAAAAATAAGCAAAACGTTAAGATGTCATAACTTTCTTATTTTACATCCGATTGCGATGAAATTTTCAGCATTATGCTTATCTGATTTTTCTCTATTGACTCAAATCAACATTTTTCTGAAGTGGACTTGACCTTTAAGCAAAATGAGCATGCCATGCTTATCTTGATGAGTCACTGGCATTTAGCAATTGATTGCAAACTTTTATAGGGCCCTGGACCCCGTCTTACAAAGAGTTACGATTGATCCACTCAACCACAACTATGGAAAGCCACCAATGTCAACACCTAAAATGCATATTTGTTCAAAATATATTGTGGCAAAAAGAAGCTGCTGTAAACTGCTATCTAAAAACTATACTATATGTTTGTCATTTTGCCTCCGAAGAAGATTCTGCTAGGATCGAAAGCTTAGGCCCCTTTTGACTCAAAATATATCGTTAATAAAATGTATATTAATTCATATATTAATTTTTTTCTTGAAAATCAAATTTGTTTACAAAAGACAATTGTAGTAGTGGATGTCTATATTGGTGGGATTGATCGGATCAAACGTAATCCTTTGTAAGACGTCGCCCTGGAGTTACTTATAACTTATCAGGTATTGAACATTGCAATCAATCAAATATATTCAGAGTAAGATCATTACAAAATACAATGTATAGTCATAAAATCAAAATAATACATTAATATTCCCACTTTTTCTCTTTCTGTCATTTTAAATCAAAATAAATAATGGAACCTCTTTGCATTGATTCTTCACACATTTTTACTTTAAAAAAAATCAAATTAAACTGGAATTCTTTCAATCAAAGTTGGGATGGGACATAATTGTACTCGAGTTCACAACACAGACCGATGAGTCCAGAGAAAATTTAATCTGCAGAGATATAACCTGTACACATTGCTCACGTCTGACATAATATGACACAAATGTTCACACACTCAATATTACAATCCATGAAAGTGGAATAAAATTCTTTGGCCCATATTCTGAAGTCGGGTTTAACTTAAACTCGGGATTAAATTTGTGGTTAAAGTATGGGAAGCCAAAAGTGTCAAAATCATTAAGTTATAGGTTTCTTACATTTACTGTGCTCTTCCCTGATGCATCAATGGTGAAGACAATCATCTATTTATACCTCCTAGACAATTATGAATTATTTGAGAGCCAAATGAGCTGAAATATGATATCTCTATTGTTAGTGATTTATGTAACAATTGGCTGTCCATACTTAAACCACAACTTTAAACCTGAGTTTAAGTTAAATCCGACTTCAGAATATGGGCCTTTGTGTACAAAATATTTATCATCAAAATATATACCAGTATAGAAATCGTACCAACAACATAAAATATCTTTGATTTCGTATTTACAAATATAGTCATTTGCAACATGATTTTCTTAATAAGTGAAAAATAATTTGAGCTCTTCACATAGATTTTTTTAGTTTAATATTTAATTTAGACCATCCCAGAGCTGCCAACTAGAAAAACAACATTTCAGTATTTTTAAAGCTGAAAATCAGTATTTCGGTGAGGAAATCAGTATTTTCAAAGAATACCATAGGACCACATGTGAAGCTGAAACTTAAGAAATCAGTATTGTACATGAAACTATGAGTATTCTTCTCATTTTTTCAATACTAAATACTGAAAATCAGTACTACTTGGCAGCTCAGCCACCCCCATTGTAAAATAAATATTATTACCGTAACTTTTCCATCAACTCCTCAATATCATTGTTACCTTGTATTTGATTGGTTGATAAGCATAACCACCATTTGAGTGAACGATCTACATATGAGTTCGAACAGAATCCAATAAAATGATCAGCGAAGTGTTTAAATATGCACAAATAAATACATGTGCCACATAATTCTTGTAGAAACGACGATATTACTGAGAAATTGACAAAACAAACATGGCATTCCAGTTTATCTTTAAGCGTTGTTACCGTGGTAGTTACGAGTGGATGGCAACATCATGTTATGTATAAGAAGAATTGTAAGAGCAATTACATTCATATATTTTGTTGTTTTCTCTTTAGGAATATTCCAGAATGTCCTGGCAGTAAAGCTTTATTAGGCACTATATTTAATGAAATAAAGCAATTTCTGTTATTTCTGCAATTTGCAAAGATCCATGATAGAGAAGGCTACACAATAGGCCGAGGAATTTTGTTATTTAAGGCAGACAATTGGGCTTCCTCAGGCAGTGGAAAAGAACAATAGACTTAGCTATTTTGTTGACATGTTAATTTCACTGAGGTCATTCAAG
Organism: Lytechinus variegatus; assembly: GCF_018143015.1. NCBI lineage: Eukaryota > Metazoa > Echinodermata > Echinoidea > Temnopleuroida > Toxopneustidae > Lytechinus > Lytechinus variegatus. The sequence continues at coordinate 8,462,299 of NC_054748.1, read as the reverse complement.
AATGTGTTAGAATTTGACTGCTCTTGAAAGAAGGAGAATGTTCTTAATGTAGACAATACTAGAACCTTCCATAATAGTGAATAATTTGTATCATATCAGATCACACCATCATATCAGATAGGAGCTAAGAGTTTCACGCCAGACTTTATGTCAGAGCAGACTTTATTTCCACCTGGAATATTTATTTTCTGTGGAATTATTTGCACACCATCAATGAACTGTTTGCAGTTATTTTGAGAGAGGAATTACATGTATCAGTTCTCATCGAGATCATCAACCTGTTTAATGAATGCTTTTCAACCCATGGATTGCTGAATTGATTGTAAATCATCATCAACATCGTCTTCACGGACAAATTACAACTCGTTAGAGTGACTTGTTATTCATCGTGCTTCGACAGCGGTTTCATCGTTGCCATCATTGTGAACTTTAATTTACAGAACCTTCGCCAACCAACTTGGATTAAATACTGGATTTTACTTTGGATTATTGCACATCTGTCACCTCAAGAGATGTACATGTAAGATCAATATTTATTTATGTTTTTATGTTATTTCCTGTAATAAAAGAAAAGGAAATCAGTTTCAAATTATTTTATTGATATTTGTTGCAGTATCGTAACAGTCACCATAATTAAACTTTTATGAAGCAGGGCCAAGGCTGTGCGTCCAGGACCGCGTTACACAAAGGTTATTGAACAATTAATTGCAGGCTTGATTTTATAATTGATTATACATTGTGTTAAATGCAATCAATAGTAATAGATATTCTTCTACGATGATTGCTAGGTTTTATGTTACAGTCCTCAGAAGGGCATAACATATACAATCAAAACATACAACTCAATTATACGACTGATTGCATTTTTCATGTCTAAAGGCCAAGATTTGGAAACAAATTCTATACAACTTAGATAAATAACGATTTAGTATTCTTGACCTTCCTTCACAATATCATCCACATTTGTCCAAGTCACAAAAAAGTAATTCATAATGATCCGATGATGAACAATACAAAAAGTATTTTTAGATATTACTTTCATGACTTTTCAATCCACAGATAGGAAAAATCTCCAATCAGAAACAGCTGAAAATTGAACCTTTTTGCTGGTTTCTCCTGTTATAAACTTTGACAAATTCTTAACTTTGGTTTCACTCAAACTCTGGCCCAACGTTGTAGTTTAAGTATGGAAAGCTATTTCACAAAAAAAATTGATATTGATCAGATAATGGACAATACCATAATTATTTTAAATATCACTTTCACAACTTTTCAATCCAGTGATAGGGGAAATCTCCAACTATGATGGTCTTTCAGAAACTGCTGAAAATTTAGTCTCTGTCTGCTGGTTTCTCCTGTTATAAACTTTGACATATTTCCAGTTTTCAAAACTTGAGTTTAATTTAAATTCTGGGGCCAGTATTACAAAGAGTTGCAATTGATTCGATCAATCGCAACTATGGAAAGCCAGCTAAGTCAACATATAAAACGCATGATTGTTCAAAAGAAAAGTTCTAGATATGATTGTATATATATCCATAAATCAATTACTTTCTTGACATTTTGGTGTGTTCTCCTTTGTTTACAAAAGACAGTTTGCTAATTTCCTGTAGAAAAAAATTATGACACTGATGGATTTCCATACAATCGTAACTCTTTGTAATACGAGGCCCAGGTTTTATGTTGCGGCTTTACTACATGTATGAGAAGCCAACTGTGACAGGCATCTCTCAGTAACAGTGTCAGTTTAATTTGTCCAGCTGATTGGACACATTCATAACTAAAGGGAATAATTACTGAAATAGTTCTCATTAAAACACGTGGAAAGAGCAAAGTTAAGGTAGGAAAAATAATAAATGTAATTTTGAAAGTTTTAGCTTCCGATAATTTTAGCACAGAGTTAGACCATGGCCTAAGTGATACCAAAGTACTACAAAGGGAAGATCGGACAGTACATAGACCGCGTAATGAAACGCTCGGAAGGAGCGTCCCACAGCGTTGAGTAACACCCTTTAGAGTAAGTAAGTAACACCCTTTTACCTTTGCATATCGCGAGGTGTTTGTGTACAAAACATATGAGAGAAATTGTGAAGGGTTGAAGGAATAGACCATTTGTACATTTTACACAATTTTTCATTCAATTTTTTTTCTTAACTCAAAGATGAATGTATTTCAGAGATTTCTGGGTAATAAAAGGTGGATTATTCCCATGCACCTACCTTGAGCCCTCTCCAAACTCCCCTCTCTCATTTCTTACATATGTTTTATACACAGCTGCGTGCCGATGTGCGATGGTTTACTTGCTCAACGCTAGTGGGCGTCCATCCTCATGAGCATTTATCAATTTTAAAACATCGCCGAAGTGTCTGATCTTCCCCTTGTAGTATCTTTGGTGATACTGGGTCTAAGAATGCAAGTCATGTACATCTGTAAATGGCCTTGTATTCATAAAAAATTAAAGGCTGTCAAACATATGGTTGCGATTTCACCACATTTTAGAAAAATGGCTGACAACTCGCACAAAGGCTTCCACTTACATTTTGTTTCTGGAAATAAAAATACTTTCAAATTTAAGACACATATTTCACCAGGCACAAGCAGTATCATTAACATTTTCTCATCTATTTTCAAAAGGACAATTTGAGAGCGGAGTTGGCTCAGTTGCATGACTGAAGACAGTGCATTGTGTGTATACATTACAAATTTGAAATTGATTTCGAAACTTACGATTGATCTGGAGACCAAAAAACAATTGATAGATGGCGTAATTTCTTTCGGCAAGAAATTTATCTACATTGTGCCACACTCGACCCAGGTGAGGTGAATGGGTACCCGGTAGGATTTATTCCTTGAACGCTTTAGCGTCTATTAATATGGCGCCTCAGCTACAGCCGGGGTAATAATACGATACCAAGTATCATAGCGCAGTTGTGTATATGCATATAAAAAAATGCACTATATAAATGGACATATTATTATTATTATAGATCAAATTTTAGCTGTAGCAAATCAGATTATACTCCTTGATTCCAGAAGCAGATTAGCAATCAATTACAAATTTGAAATAAATTTTGAAACTGACGATTGATCTAGGGACCAAAAATAGACTTGCGGTTGATCGCAAGTTTCTTATAATGCCCCATTAGTCAACCAATCCAAATACAAGACTTTCATACAAAATAAAAAAAATATATTAATGTGAATATTGATATATCTGGTGCTCAGAAAATATACACACATGTTCATGAAGTCGTACTGTACACAAAATACACTTCACAATCTTTCCATTGACTTTACATGTAAATACAAACCATGGTATACTGTGAGGTCACAAAATGTCATTAAGGCAATATACTTAAGCCCACACACTGAATATATTACACAAATTATAGTGAAGTGAGACAAAAAGAGTTGATATAATAAATATATAGTAGCATGGAAATTCATGGCAGTTGACGATGTCTTTCAATATAAAAATATTATACCCCAAGGCTTTTCGCTCTAACTGAAGGGAACTTTTTCCTTGGCCGTGTAATATGAATGATGAGAGTAGCATGATCATAGAACTCTAGCCTAATGTGAAAGGGCCCATGATGCCTCACAATGGCCATCAGAGTGAGAATGACAGGATCGTCCAGTTCACATATACCCTCATCAGATTCCCTATTCTTTGAAAAAAAAATCCATAGTGCCCATACAAGAGCACCTTCATCCATTCATACGGTGAACCATCACACTGGCTGAGCACCTATGCCCTTTTGGTAATTAATTTCTTTGACACACAACATGAAGACGAACAACAACAGTGACTTTCATTTAGTTCAGTTTGAAAAAACATCTCCATCAAAGCCATTACTTAAGAATGGATATTGACATCAATGGTCTTTAGAATAGATTAATTACTTGGAATGGGGTGGTTATATAATTCCTTCAGTAGAGACATGTTTGGGATTGCCATGCTTGGCCGAAGGTTGATCTGCAGACGATAGGAGATGGTTGGTGGCACAGCCATCAAGAAGGGGCAGATGGACCTTGACTCAAAGGATGCAGGTGAGGCAGATGGACCTTGACTCAAAGGATGCGGGTGAAGCAGATGGACCTTGACTCAAAGGATGCAGGTGAGGCAGATGGACCTTGACTCAAAGGATGAGGGCGAGGCAGATGGACCTTGACTCAAAGGATGCGGATGGGGCAGATGGACCTTGACTCAAAGGATGCGGGTGAGGCAGGTCAGAAGGCACGATCTGCATGAAGACCCTTTCCCAAGGAAATTTCATTAAGGAATTTTTCCTGATGACATTAGAAGGCTATTCCATGAAGACTCTTTTATGAAGACTCTTCATGAAGACTCATTCCTGATAAATCTTCACATTTACTCTTTCCTGATAAATCTTCTTAACACTGTACCTTGTAGTGGTTTCCCTGGAGTCCTCTGCCAGGAAGTCTTACTTTAAGACTCTTTCCTGATAAAACTTCTCTATGAATTTTTCCTGATGAAATTTCATTCCTGATGTAACTTCATAAAGACTCTTCCCCAATGTTCACTTAGTGACTACCGCTCAAGCTGACCTTTAGCCTCCTAAAAGCAGATCACCCCAAGATATGACAAGGTACAGTTCAAGGCAAGTTTGTACGGACAGGATGTCTCCATCCCATCATAGAGGCCACGGAAGATCGTTAAAGTCTACCGACCCACCCAAACCGGCATCAGCCTCTAGTAAGCTCATAATAAACGCCATGGCAGCTTCATCGTCCCCACCCATCTCCTTCACCTTTGCCGCTGCGGCTGCAGCAGCACCGGGTGTACTGAGTTCCGCAGCAAGAGCTGCCGTTGACAATCCTGCGGCCGAGGACACCTCCGCAAAGGGATTCTGCGGTAGGTTCCCAGAGTTGTTTGTCTGGTCACCGCATACTACTGAACTATTGTTGAGGAAGGACTGACCAGTCTTGACCGTGGTGGGCATCTTCTCTGGTTTAGGGTCACCAGGGATGTTGCCGCTGCTTTTCCGGACCTCCCTGGACGACACCTTGTTGGTTTCAGAACCCATGGATGATACAGCATCTCCAGTGATGCCTTGGGAATCGACCACAACAGGACTAGCATCCTTAGACTCCCAGCCACTCGATGAAACTTCATTCCTATTCAACAAAGTGACAGAAAGGGTAATTAGGGTAGCATTAGTGATATTTTGTAGATAATTTTTTCCTTCCAATTAGCCATCCAAATCTCATGAGCAACTCCGCTCTACTACTACTTCTAAAGTCAATCTTATTCTTTCAGGGCCCTATCTCCTGTTTCTGTTTCTCTCTGTCTCTCTCTCTCTCTCTCACATTCTCCCTTTTGTCATGTCACCCTACCATTAAACATTAAATAAGCATAAGAAAATTCCAATATATCAGCGATGATAACGTACATTCTTTCTGCTTCCATGACCTCTTCTGCGATCTTCCAGCCTATCTTCCCTGCTCCCATGTGAGTGTTGTTGGTGGACACACCCGGTATAGCCGCTGACTTACTCAGGTTGGTGATCAGGGATTGGAGCTGAGATGATTCCTGATCTTTGGTTGTTGGACCACATTCATTGCTGTTAGATGGGATGGCCTCATCTTTGTTACTGAAAGAGGGAAGACAAGAATAGAGGGGTACATGATTCTTGATCCTTGGCTGTTGGACCACATTCATTGTTCTATTAAATCGAGTTTTTATTTTGCATTGGAATATTTATAAGTATGTATTTTACTTTATTCTCTATTGATATTTATGTACTGTTTTGTTATGTTTTTTTTAAGACATGTTGAAATAAATAAATGAATGAATCAATAACAATAATAATAATAATACAAACATATCACTCCCAAATGCATCTCTATCCGTTCAAGTGAATATTATTACCCCGCAGCCTTTTACAGTGCGGTGGCATTTCAAGGAATAAATTTCTGTCTGGTACCCGATAACCTCACAAGGGTTAAGTGCAGCACAATGTGGATAAATTTTTTTCCGAAGGAAATTACGCCAAGGCTGGGATTCAAACCCACAACCCTGTGATTAAAAGTCAGAGGACTAATCCACTGGGCCTTAATGCTCCACAATAAATAAATCAGGGGTGACTCACACTAATGTATTGGTAGAGACCACGTATTCTATTTCCTTCGTCCAAGGATTCCGGAAGGTGAACATTCGTGATCGTAGAAGAATAAACTCGCCATTCTTTGCTCTGAAGCGATAAGAACTTGTTAAGATCTTCTCTCGACTCGACAGTACTGTAACAAAAGACAGGCATTTCTCAAACTTAGCCAAGCCAAGTTATCACACTAAAGATAAATCTTAACCTTTGAAAAAAATATATATATATCCATAATAATAACAAATTCATAGCAATCGAAATCTATAAAGTGGACATTTAAAAGAGTTTGTTCTTCTTCCGGGTGTAGTACAGACCTCTGGGTAGAGTATTTTCGTTTCAAGCATAGTCAAATCAACTTTGTCCAAAGTGTCCCTAAGATAAGTTTCAACTTTTGAAAAGTCCCTTATATATAAAACATCTACAATAATACATCCATAGCCCATAAAACAATTTAACATTAAGTGCATATTTCACAGAAAGCATTTTTTCTTTCAAACAATTCAAATTTATTAATAATACTGAGAAAATGTTCAACTTTGTCATAACACTACAAATTGTTCCCAACTGGTTTTCCACTTTTGAAAGACCTCCACCTCCACACAAACTTCTATGATAATGAATTCATAGCACTAATAATACAATTTAACAATAAATGGATAGAAGAAAAACAAGATTTTAATAAGGTAGTCCTTCTATGAAGGTGATCACTGAGCTGGGCCCTGTCTTACAAAGAGTTGCGATTGATCTGATCAACCACAACAATGGATGGCCAGCAACATCAACATCTAAAATGCAAATTTGATCAACATATTTTTTAAAATATGATGTATAATCATACATTCATTTTTCTCTTGAAGATTCAGTGTGATTCTCTTCGTTTACGAAGGAGATCGTGCAAATTTCCTGTAGAAAAAAAAAATGGTATGGATGGATTTCCATACAGTTGAGATCAATTGGATCAATCGCAACTCTTTGTAAGGGAGGACCCTGGTTAGAATGTACTTACCTGTTTTATGATACTCTGCCATTATAGATATATCGTCTATGTGATAATACTCGTAACATGAAGTACCTAACAACTCCTGAGGAAGGTAGCCCATTACGGCAGTAGCTCTGAAAACAAAATATATATCATCATTAGAGACATATTCCAGTTGTGGATACAATTTCAAAATGATAGAAATATTCTATTCCGAGGCACGTTATTATATTATTACCCCGGCTTTAGCTCGTGCTGCCTTTCAGCGCTCATGCATTCAAGGAATTAATCCTGCAGGGTACCAATTCACCTCACCTGGGTCGAGTGCAGCACAATGTGGATCAGTTTCTTGCTGAAGGAAATTACGCCATGGCTGGGATTCGAACCCACGACCCTCTGTTTATAAGTCAGAAGATTTATTTTCATAGAGAATCCGATTTAAGATGGGCCTTTAACCCCTTGGAGATGGACCCCCCCCCGGACATTTTGCATGATATGTCAGCGACGCACAGACGTCACCAGTGTACCGTAACGCAAAGGTAAGCGATTAACCATACCATTGATTTTCACGATTAATTGCACATTGTATTCAATACTATCATTTATTCATGATCTGGTGAGAAAGTTGTAAATTGTAATATTAGCTTTGATACATTTTGTTTTGCACAGTATTTCTATTTCTATTTCCTTTATACTTCATTTTCCTCTCTCTTAACCGCTTAGAGGCAATTTTGCAGTGTATAAAATTGTTATTATCATAATTATAGAAAAAAAATTCTATAAAGATTGGTAAGCTTTGTAACACGGGTCCTAGAATGTTCCATGATGCTGCGTGATTGGCATCCAATAAAATGAAAAAATTGCTTCTGTCATTTTATATATGAATATTTTCCATCCTACGTTTCCTTTTGACATTAAGTTAACATGATCATATAAACCATGGCCAAGTGTTCTATGTATAGCATCCCTAAATGCATTATTATCATTATTATTTTCAGGTCAAGACAGCAGGACCTTATTATCCAAGATTCCACACAACAATTTTTCATGGGAGGCAGAATATATGGCTTCAGGGGCCCGTTGCAGAAAAAAATCAATTGCAAGTCACAAATGCGCACTGTTAAATTGGTTGAAAATCAAGTTGCCTATGATTTTTAGAGTTGCAATTGATGGCAACTCTTTCTGCAACAGGCCCCAGGAGACTTAAAAACTTAATTTATTTTCAATAAGGTCTTCATTAGTCTGTATCTGGATGTTGGTGATAGTGTTTTGTCTGCACCTGTGAGTTCAAAGCTGAATGCACACAAGAAAATACATAAAAATGATAAATCCATGATTTATTGTACGAAATAGACATGAAATACTCCGAAAATTTGCTTTGCCCAATTAATCGTGGGCCCGGCAGCCGTTGTGCAGCGCCAGATCGACGAGGCTCTATCCCTTTAATCATTGAACGCCAAACAGGGTAGCAGCAACTCCCATCTTTTAACGTCTTTTGGTCTGACGCGACCGGGGTTTGAACCCCTGACCTCCCGGTTGTGAGACGGACGCTCTACCGACTGAGCCAACACACACATACGTGCAGCTCTAGACTAGGTTTACATCAATAAATACATTGCTCAGACCCGACACCTCTGGGAATGAAAAATTGTATTTTGTGATAAAAAAAGAGTGCATTTTTCCCCAAAAACAGTGCATTTCATAATAAAATGCGTGGAGCACTCGCTCATCACGGAGCTCAAGCTGAATGCAAGCTAAAATGTGCACTGCTCATGCAGAAGAAAAGAAAAACTTTAAACATGTGTATATCTCACCCTGGTTTTAACAAAATGATTGAATAAAAAACAAGCTGCCTGATATTACATTGGTTTAATAACCATATTGGTGTAAGTTTTATGAAATAGAGACATATAGAGATGATTTTTCTCAATGAATTACGATTTTGTAAAAAAAAAATTATTTGTACAAAAACATATTTTTTAGAGAAAAAAACGTACTGGTTGTCAGGTCTGATTGCTCCTTCACTTTTATAATTACATTCTGGCTTTTGTTAGTGTAATAATTGTGGAATCAGTTCACTTTCTTTATGAAATATCTCTGTTGCTATACAGCGCACACTTGCTAAATTCATGCATCTATTATTTATCAGCACATTTTGTCTATTCATATTCCGTTGTGTTTTGCAAAGGGCTTTCTTGCACCGACACAACGATATGCAAAGCATACAGAGAAGAGAAATACATGTACACTAGTTATTAAAGTATTAATTATTTATCATTAAGTTATAGCCTTACCTTTGATCTACGAATGTGTATTTACCATCCATCGCATGCCTGGATACAAATTCAATAGGTTTGAGTTGAATGTTATTGTTGGGGGATGGGATTGGGCTCTGGATAGTCTAGTGAAGGAAACAAAAGAAAACATGATTAGAAATTACTATAAAAGAAAATATCATTAGTGACGCCTACAGCAATACAGACATTAATTATTAGACAAAAAATAATGTATTTCAAATGCAAAGCGTACAGAGAACACTACATAGGAAGTAAAGAGTTTTGGTTGTTCAGTGCCAACCACTGTGTAATGGCTTTATGGCCTATGTATCAATAAAGGATTTCAAGAAGTGTAGTCAAATAAAGGGGATAACCCGAAAATTTGTGTACAAAACAAATGGAGGGTTGTCCACAAAGTCAGCCATTTTGAAACATGTTTGCCAATTTGAGGATCCCCATAGAAAGTACAACAAGACATTTTGAACGTCCATAACTTGCTTATTTCACAACTGATTTTGACGAAACTTATAAAATGTTCCTCTTGTTTTGCTCTTTCGAATAAGATTGCTTTTTAGTGGGTTTGTACAGAATCCATTCACATGATCCCCGAGTGTCTGCATGTAAAAACACAAAATGTAGATGTATATGAAGGATATTGTGTGTTTGCTGATAAATTAGCAAGGTTGTTGTTGTTGTTTTAGCTTATACGGCGCGTCATTCAGTAGTGAATATTTGCGCCAGCATAATTTGCGGTAATTTTATTTATAAATTTTTCTGTACTTAAATCAATTCAGTAAAAGTCAGGTACGGCGCTGCATTATTCGCGCAATTTTGGAGATTCACAACAGACTGTCATCACAAATCACTTAACCACTTCAGATGTATTTTCTGGCCAAGCCCGGATTGGTACATTGATCAGGTTTCTCAGCTACTGCATGATGCGCATGCGTAGCCTTAGGCCCCCCCAATACCAGTCAAGGCTGTGTGATGTCTGTTGACAAAGGTATAGTATTTTATATAGTCTTTTTCCAAGCAATAATAATACACAGTCCAATATGAGCTTTTCCATGTTGGTGATATACAGTGCTGTTGTTTTTTAGCTAGGTTTTTCAGCTTAGATTTCATGATTTCACAAAGTTCAGGAACCAAATCTACATCTAAGATGATAGAGTGAACAATCACATATGCTTTACATGACATCAGAATTTACTGAAACTACACTTTTATGTAAAATAAAGTAGTTGCAGAAAGCAATTATTTAATGAGAAAGTATTTTTTTCCATAATTATATCTGGTATATTAATGTAAAATAATCTTTGTGAAATCATGAAATCTTACCTCAAAACCGACGATTTTGATGATCACTTACACAAAGCACATGTCGGGCACTGTATTAATATTGCTTGGAAAAATACCAGACATTTTACGGAATTCCGTGCATATTTTGCTAATTTCTCAGCAATTACATATTTACTTCTAGGGCCATTTGGCACTCTTTTTTTACTTATACATACAAGCACTTATAGGTGATAATTTCATTAAATTCTGTTCCAACTCATTTTGAGATTGTTATCACAAATGGTATTTATCTTAACCCTAAAAAGGGGGGGGCTGATTCAGCCCCCCCCCCTCTTCATTTTTTGTGATAAATCTGCCGCGCGAAATTTTTTGACCGTGTCTCTCGCTGACTTTTTACTTTCATGTCTTTTGAGACCAAAATTGTGACCCCCAGGTACGCGGTTCCAAAATTACTCAACATTTCGTAAGTGCATGCAGACCCAAAATTACTCAAAAATGTGAATTTGTATACAAATCCAATGCAAATAGTGTTCTTAGCCAAAATTCATAAATGTATCATTATTATTCCTTTTACTGCTTAAAATCAATTAATTTTATCTTTTTTATGGTCAAAATTAAGTCCCCGACAATTTCCTATGAAAAAACAATAAAAAACAAAAAGTCGAAAAACAAAGATAGATAAGAAATTTAGAAAACAATAGAATACATAAGAAAACAAATGTGATTTTGAAATTTTTTTAAAATCAATTTGATCCAGATGCCTATCGAGAGTATGTAAAACAAAAATTAGCATTTCAGGGGCATTATTTTATTTATCAGAGCAAACATATGATTTTACGTATAAATTAGCATAATTAATGAGACATGAGATTTTTTGCAGAATTTCATGTTATAGTTTTGTAGATAATGCCATGGGTAACGCGTGTGCCAATTTTCGTCGCGATCGCGCGATCGATGGCCGAGATCATAAGGGGGGGGGGGGGTGAATCAGCCCCCCCAGTCTTCTTAGGCGTTGAAATAGCCCAGTCTATTTAGGGTTAAATCTCTCATACTTCTGATTAAAATAAATAGTTTGTTAGAATTCTACCTGTACTCTGGCTACAGCGACAAGACAGCTAAGATTGCAACCATCGATGTCGACTTCCATCTCGTCTTTGTCCAACCCGACCTTCGCTGGTGGCCAACTCTTCAAGTAACCTGTACAGTGTATCGTTGCATACTTCTTGCGATCTAATGCATTGATTGAGAAAGAAAATAAGATTACCAAGTTTACTCCCAATAATACAATTATCATCTCTAGCTCACTAGCATTGTCATTGTCACTATCATCATGTCATCACCCTCTTTCGCCTCTTCTTCCTTGTCTAATTATAATCCTCAGTTCCTCAAATTTTCAACATCACACCGGATCATCGTCATCATAGTTGTCATCATCATCACCATCATCATCATCATCATCACCATCATCGTCATCATAGTTGTCATCATCATCACCATCATCATCATCATCATCACCATCATCATCATAGTTGTCATCATCATCATCACCATCATCATCATCATCATCACCATCATCGTCATCATAGTTGTCATCATCATCACCATCATCATCATCATCATCTTCTCCTCTTCCTCATCCTCCTCATCATTACTATCACTTTCATCAACATCACCATCACCACTATCATCATCACCATCATCATCATCACCATCATCATCATCATCACCACTATCATCACCACCATCATCATCATCATCACCTTCATCATCATCACCATCATCATCATCATCATCACCATCATCATCACCATCATCACCATCATCATCATCATCACCATCATCACCATCATCATCACCACCATCATCATCATCCTCACCTTCATCATCATCACCACCATCATCATCCTCATCACTATCACTTTCATCAATACCAGTCGTCATCCTCCTCATCATCATCATTATCATCATTTTATCAACATCACATCGTCATCACCATCAACATCATCATCATCACCATCATCATCATCATCATCATCATCATCACCACCACCACCAAAATCACCATCATCACCATCATCATCAGCAGCATCACCATCATCATCAGCAGCACCACCACCATCATTATCATCATCATCATCACTACCACCATCCTAAAAACTTCCATCTACATGTACTCTTTATCTAACCCAGCCTTACATGTAACTGAGGGCAATTCCTTAAGTAATCAGCAGTGTATTATTTCATAATCCTTTTTTACGTTCAAGCACATTATAAAAGAAAGAAATGCATTTGAAAGAAAAATGATCACTATAATCCTCAAATTGGCAATAAGATGGAAAATAATTATGATGTTCTCATCAATTTTTCAAGCAAATGGGCAAAGATCTAATTTCTAAAGGCATTTGTTATCAATCTCAAATATACAAACTTTAGAAACTATGATGCCTGTGGCGAATTCCAGAAAATAATCAAACTCTTTGTATGTCTGACACCCAGTCTTCTCCACTCTTACTTCACTTGGGTCCCGTTTCCAAAAGACTTGTTATACTTATAAAAATTGACAATTTCTATAACAAATGTACTATCAGCCAATCGGATTGAGGGATTTCAGTAGCTTTTAACTGTTATTGCAAATTTGTTTTTATAACAAGATTTATGAAACTGACCGCCAGATGAACTGGTGAAGCCATAATTTCAGAGCATTATGACTTGTCATATGAACTAGAAAAATCATTCAGAAAAGTGCCACTATGGGGGGGAGGGGGCAAACATATATGACGTTGCCAATTTGACAAGTAAACACTGATCAAATGGAGTATTAAGGACATACCTGCTGGTTGTTTCAGTCGCTTCCACTGTTGACCATCTTCAGTCTTGACCGCATGCTCGGGGCTGTATATCCTCATCCTACAAAAGAACGACCGTCGAGCTCCTGATGATAACTGAGGCGGCGACATCGTCATCTCTGATTTTACCAACATACCAGCTAAAAAAAGAAAAGAACAGATAAGATATTGGCTAGGTGCGATGAAAACAAATAAGAATTTTTCTTTGGAGAGAGCATGTTAACAGCTATCCTAAAGAAGAATAACCTGTAAGTTCCAGACGAAAGGCAAGCCCGCATGTGGACTCGTTAAGGGTATCAAACAAACTGATTTTCAAGAAAAAAAGTGGTTTTGAAAGACTGGTCAATGGTCAATCACGGGGTCAAACGTATTCAGGGTATGCTTTTTTCTCCCAAAGCTTTTTTTTAAAGACTAGCCAAATGTGTTTAGGGTATGTTTTTCCCCAAAACTTTTTCCCCCGAGGTCATATTTTGGCGACAACTTATTTATCGGCCAAAATGTGTAAATAAAGCCCGCGAAAAACTTGTTTAGGGGGTTATTTTGCACACAGAGAAAAACTCGTTTAGGGGGCGTTTGAAAATTCCTTGGTCACACGTGTGTACAGCAATATATTTGACTGCCCCCCCCCCTCCGAATTCACAACATACCAGCTAAAAATAAGAAAATAAGAGATAACATGTTGGCTAGGTGCGATGAAAACAAAGAATTATTCTATTTTTTCTACTTTCTTTTTTCCAGGAAAAAACAACACATGTCTCACTAGCTAGCACTAGGCCTCGACACGGACAGCGCCATCTATTATGTTTAAGCCGACAGTTTACCAATGGCTGTCTTTGCGAAGCTGCGATACCTGCCGCGATGATCCAATTTTCTAAGTTAGTTTCATCGCATCGTTTTCTTACTTTTGAGGTATGCTCGATGACTATACCTCCATGATTTTAGCAGGTAAATTATCCAAGAGTTTTGGCAACCAATCGATTTCATTTTTGTAAAAATACCGGCTATAGCATGCACTGACACTGCAAGTGAATACTGTCTGTGTACGCCCACTACAATAGATAACGTGCAGCTACCATTGGGGAGGAAGCTGCGTGTATTTAAAGGGGAAGTTCACCCTGACAAAAAGTTTATTGTAAAAATAGCAGAAAAAATAATAAAAAATATTGCCGAAGGTTTGAGAAAAATTCATCAAATAATTAAAAAGTTATTAGAATTTCAATTATTTGATTTGTGACGTCATATGCGAGCAGCATTCCTACATAGCGAATGGTAAAAAATCAATGAAATGTCATTTTCTCAGAAAAATGGAAATGTTTTCACTTTACCTTTTTTTTATATCAATAGACCCATCATTTCACACCCGATCATGAATGGAAAACAAAATTAAGTCATCAGGAACCATACAAAATTTGAAATTCATGCATTTTATATTACATAACACATGGGGCAGCTGCACGTTTATGACGTCACAAATCCAAAACTTTGAACTCTAATAACTTTCTTACTCTTTAACGGATTTTCCTCAAACCTTCACCAATATTTTTTACTATTTTTTCTGCTATTTTTACAATAAAGTTTTCTTCAGGGTGAACTTCCCCTTTAATATTGGGTCTCCCAGATCCAGATAAATCCCTTATCTGGTTTAGTGCTGGTCCCAACGTGTCCGGACATGTCCGGATAAGAGAGGTCGTACTTTCCATGCATAGCCAGCAAAATGAAGGAGACTAATCCCGGGGGGCCACTTACATTGACGAGTGGATACCATGCGCGACCCAAAAAACACGTAAAAAGGATGTCTTTTTCAAAATAGGACACGTTACGTACGTAACGTGATAAGGGTGTCAAAAACACAAAAATAATGAAAAAAGGGTATCTATTTCACTATGAAAATTATGTGTTTAGGGTCGAATTTTCGGGGATGATTAAACAAAATTAAAATGTTTTATAAAGGATGTCCTTTTTGCCCCAACACTTCGTGTTTAGAGTCCGATTTGCGCGAGGTGTAGAAGGTGGGGTCGTACTAAACCAAATAAGGTAAAGCCGACGACCGAAGGACCCATAACAATAAAACATTCCTGTACTTGTTTAGGGGTTCATTTCAAGGAATATTTGCTAAGAACGATTTTGTTTCCAATACCTGTTATGGGTAGGGTTTCATACGCCAATACTTACTTAGGGGTGCATTTTCAGAATATAGAAATTACGTATTTATGGAGCTTTTCGAGACCCTATGGTCGCGCATGGAATCCACTCGTGAATGGAAGTGGCCCCCCCCCCCCCCCCCGGAGTCAAATATCAAAAGAAAAAACCACTTACTCTTGGTGTCGATGAAACGTTCTCGGGGTGAAAGGTCGGATGATGAGAGTTGCTCTTTGACCTTGGGGACGTCTTTGGGATGGAGGATATCAAATAAACTCTGACCAATCAAACGTTCCTATGATGAAAAGATTACATTAAATATCCTTTAGTTTCTCAGGAATGAGACGTTTAGGATGCAGCATGAAAATATTTTTTCTCAGATCATCATGATAATTTGCTTTATAATTACAACAGAAAAATAAATCTATATTGTTTTATACTTTGTTTTAATATGCAAAAAAATATGCATTGGACCTACTTTAATTCATATTGTTTGTATAAAGGCCACCGCACACCTTACGAATGTTCGCGATCCAATTTTTGAACAAATCGCATTTTGCTCATTTTCTGAAAAAGTGAATGGAACATATCATTTTATTTGAGGTTAAAAGTAATTGAAAGAATACTAATATAACCATTTTGAAAGATTACAAGCATTTATTCTAGAGTAAAGGCCGAATTAGTTTCATATCGTAAGCAATTGTACGACTGCTATAAAGTCATTATGACTAGATAATAAATTCGCTTTTATTCTATAAAGGATGATAGCACAGTCACAGATTTGAATACAGGTATTCGTACGATGATTTAGAACATTACAAGTAAGATATTCCAAGTCTCAATATTAGCATCAAATTCTACTACATTTTATTCTGAAATCGGGTTGCAGACCAATCGTAAGGTGTGCGGTTGCCTTAAGTTTCATTTGCAATTGTCATTTCAATTATATACGTCCACTTAATAATTTGTTCTGTTGAAAATGAAATAAAACAAATATTGAAACTGAAATTGAAAAATTTATTGATATTGGCAATCAATAGTGTTCTAGCTACAGCCTGTTTAGTAGTGGTCACATTTTCATTTCAATTCAAACTTTTAAGGCCAAGTTTAGTGGTCTTGAAAGCTTACAGCGAATGAACATCATGTAATGACAACCCCACGTTAGCGAATCTTTGAAAATAAACTCATATTTATCAAATGAATACATATTGCAAATTATGCAAAAACAAGAATAAAGATGGAAATTAATGACAGTGCAATTCGTCTTTGCAAGCAGTTGTGTTTGAAACACTTTATATTTGATGACAATGATGATTATGTATATAGTACCCTCGATATAGTTGGGCACTCTTGTATATGCCCACAGATAGAGGTTAACAAGAGCAATGTTAAGAATGTTATAATTTTCAATTAATAACGATGTTATTTCAATATCAAATTATTTGCGGCTAAGTCACAATTGATTAAAAAATTGAGAGTATGATATATATTGACGTCAATACAAGTCCGAAAAAAAACTATTTTGATCAACTTTATGCCAGTTTTTCTTACAATTTCACAATGAACCTTCCCTTTAATACAAAAAAAAGCAATCAATCATGTTATGCAGAGTGAATAGCCGAGTGAATCTGAGCGTCTGCTGTAGGTTTTCTTTATCAGATTAACATGCATTATCTACATGTACACTGAGAAGCTCATAGAAAAGAAAGCCATATTATTATTCGCTTTCAGCGCTCACTGCCATTGCCTTGAGCAGCAGTTTTGAATCACGCTCATCCCCCATTAAAGCTTGCTGCATATTTAATTCTCATCTCTGCCCCTTTTTTTGCCAACCCTATCTTTCTCTCTCCATCTTCATCTCTCTCTCTCCTTCACCTAGAGTGCCACATATGCAATGTACATGTACATGTACCTCTACCCATTTCCTTCCTCCAAATACTCAATATACTTTTCTCTCATTCTTTTTATTCTCTTTCTTTTTCTCTCAATCTCTCTCTCTCTTCCTACATTTTCACTCACCACCCTTAAAAGTTCGAACAATATCAGACAAGCAATAAGAAAGTTATGAATTTTTAGAAGGTGTAAAAATTGGTAATCTCTATACCCATGGAGACTTCAAATTTGCCATATATGTGATGCCATAGTGATAAAAGCAAGGACTACATGTACTCTTCCATGTACTGCAATACATACACGTAAAATGGCTAAAATTACATTTTTTCCAAAAGAAATTACTTCTTTGTAATCATTTTTTCTCAGTATAACATAACAATATTAATGAAACAATGAATAACATATGAAAATATACATTCTAACATTCTAATTGAAATATAATTATACCTGATAAATTCCTTTTTTTAATCACTAAAAGATATATAGCAGAAAAAATATTGTATGTACATATAAAAACAACATAATACTTTTTGAAATCTGAAATGTGGGAGACCTCCATCTTAAGCTTAGAGCTTCAAATTGATGGAGACCTCGAAAGGAAAGGGTAAAGAAAAACCAAAGAAATAGTGCAATAAATTGTATTTCCCCCATCTCTCTAAAACTTGTTTTCCCCCTCCATGTTTTATATCTCTCTTCTTGTCTCTCCTCTCCCCTCCTCTTCCCGCCTCTTCCCTCCTCTTTCCTCCTCTCCTTTCCTCTTCTCTCCTCTTCTCTCCTCTCCTCTTCTCTCCTTTTCTCTTCTCTCATCTTATCTCCTCTGTTTATTTCCCCTCTATGTTTTATACATGTATCTCTCTTCTTGTCTCTCCTCCTCTGTCTGTAATTCTCTCCTCTCCCCTCTTATTCTTTCCCTCTCCTCTCCCTTCCTCTTCCCTCCTACTTTCTCCTATCTCCCCTGTTTATTTCCCCCTTCCATGTTTTATATGGCTCTTCTTGTCTCTGCTCCTCTGTCTGTCCCTCACTCCTCTCTTCTCCCCTCCCCTCCTTTCCTCCCTCCCGTCCCCTCCTATCCTCTTCTCTCCTCTTCTCTCCCCTCCTCTCCTCTTCTCTCTCCTCTTATCTCCTCTCCCCTCTCCTCCTCATCCCACCATCTCCCACCTCAGTATCAGTAACCCATATCTATGAACCGGTCAGTAAACTCACCCAGGTAATATTGAGGACGTTGAGCACCGATTCCGACACGTAGAGAACCCGGCCACGGTCACAGCTCACGACAAAAAGAAATCCTTCGGCAGCCTATTAGAGAGCAGGAGAGAATACATGATGATACATGTACAAGGCATGTTATCATTCAATCTACAAACTACATGCATAGAATTGCATTGATTGAGCTCAGCAGTAACTTAATACTGCGTATCACTTTCTTTATGGAAAGTATTCACGTGCATGAAATTTGGGACGAGTTCACAGCAAAAACATCTACATGTAGCTCAAGCACATTTCAAGATAATTAAAAAAAGGTGATTTCGAATTTGGTATTGGTGTTGAAAGCACAAATACATGTAGATTGCCTTCTATAGATCAAGCCACTACATGTAAAACTGAGTTGATTCCACAATGGTCCAGGGGAGGATGTTTCACAAAGATTTAAGTATGACATATGAGTCGCACTTAAATGCCTAATTGCATGCATTATTAAGGCATTACCACATTGGTCAGATCAGTAGAGCGTTGCGGCCCAGTGGATTAGACTTCTAACTTTGCAACAGAGGGTCGTGGGTTCGACTCCAAGCCATGGCATAATTTCCTTCAGCAAAAAATTCATCCAAATTGTGCTGCACTCAACCCATGTACCTGGCAGGAATTCATTCCTTGAAATGCCACCGCGCTGTATAAGGCTGCGGGGCTAAATCCAGGGTAATAATATCCAAGTCCTTTGGAAGCGCAGAGGGACGTTATGACATAATGTGATATGCACTATACACAAACTGTGTTCTCATTTATATACCAAGGGGACGCGTACTACTGCGTATTAATCAATAAGATTGAATGATTTATGATATAATTTCATGACTTTTTTTTCAAGTTAACTGCTTCAGCATCAAAAAGTGTAATAGGCAGAAGCTGTGCTCTAAACCTTCATCTTGTCAGTTTCTCTGTAATTTAGAATTATTTTGGAATAGGCCATGCTACGTACAGAATACAAATTGGTTTCATTTATGACTTTTATAGAAAGTAATTGAAATTGTAATTGACAAAATAGGTAATTGCAATTGAAAACAAAATGTGATTTAATTGAAAAGTAATTGTAATTTATCATTTCTTCAATTACGTACATGCCATTGTAATTTTAACTGAAGAAAGTAATTGAGCCCATTTCTGATTGAAGGTCATGCATTTCATTGGAAATATCATTTGGAAATTTGCATCTGAAATCTGCAACTGAAAATTGCATTGAAATTTGCATCTGAAATGTGAAACTGAAACTTCCATCTGAAATTTTCACCTGAAATTTGCATCTGAAATTTGCACCTGAATTTTGCATCTGAAATTTGCATCTGAAGTTTGCATCTGAAATTTGCATCTGAAATGTGAAACTGAAACTTCCATCTGAAATTTGCACCTGAAATTTGCATCTGAAATTTGCACCTGAAATTTGCATCTGAAATTTGCAACTGAAATTTGCATCTGAAATTTGCAACTGACTGCAAATATTTTCTAGTAACACCCCACAAATAATTTTCTTGTGCATGGAGACAAGAATCAGTCTTGCAAATAACATTGACAATGCATTCATGTTCAATAAAGGTCAAGTCCACCCCAGAAAAATGCTGATTTGATTAAATAGAGAATAATCAAACTCATATAACACTGACAATTTCATTAACATCGGATGTAAAATAAGAAAGTTATGACATTTTAAAGTTTTGCTTGTTTTTCACAAGGAGTTTATGCACAAATCAGTGACAAAAAAATGAGAAAGTCGATGATGTCCCTCACTATTTCTTTTGTTTATTTATTGTTTGAATTATACAATAGTTAATTTTTACATATTTAACAATATGGACCAACTTGTCTGAACCATGTATTAAACAATGATAAATCCACATATTCAGGGAGAAATTAATCTTTGTTTCACTAGCCAATGAATAGAAAATTAGACTACTTAATATTTCATATAATGAAATACAAAAGAAATAGTGAGCAGCCTGGACGTCATCAGTCTCCTCATTTGCATACCGAACAGAATGTGCATATACATTTAACTGTTTTGTGAGATAAACCGAAACTTAAAAATATCATAACTTTCTTATTCTACATCCAATTTTGATGAAATCTTCAGTGGTATGCTTGTTGGATTTTTCTCTTTTAATTTAAATCAACTTTTTGTTGGGGTGGATTTGTCCTTTTTAAGTTTAAGTCAGCTCAAGGAATTGCCTGTAATAGGAGTATTAGAATCTCCTTGCTAAAAATAGACCATTTTATGGTCATGCATTTGTATAATCAATGAATTGCAATGTACACATTACAAACAAATATTGTTAAAAGTGTACATGTATGTGCACAAAGTGTCTCTCCAGAGAAGTGTTTTATGAAAGGACTTGTCAGATGTCAAATCCGACAACTCCCATTTTATCTGACAGTTACCATAGGAACAGTGCCTCTCAGCCAATCAAAATCATGGAAAGATGTCAGATCTGACAACTTGTCGGATGAAAATATTGATGAATTATATTTACTGAAAATTAATTTCATCCACCAAATTTTTACTATTAAACCAAGTACACTTTCACAGACAAAATTCCTGACTGTTCTATCAGGGAAGTGTTACAATGTATGTAGAAGCAGGGAAGTGTTCCCTGGTTCTATTAATAATAAGCACTGATATCCAATCAAATCATTTAACCATCAACAAGTGGAATGCCTCTGGCAGTCTCGCCTGCATTACACAATTTAATAGAGCAATAATGCTGACTGTGAACACAACTACATGTACATGTACGTAAGATTAATAATTTTTCAAAAAGAAATGAAAAACATTAATTTGATAATAAAATCCTACATCATGTAAGGTTAGTGACCCCAAATGACCTTTGACATTAAAGACACTAGATTTTCGTTTCATTTCAGTTGTGATATCAAATAACCATGAAATAAATAAGCATCACACATGTAATATCAATTCTTATTCGAGTTAATTGTTCTGAGACGACCTTTGACATTGACCTAGAAGCCTTGAATTATACTCTTCTAATTTCTGATATCTGTTAACCACTACAGTGTGCCAATGTTTATTAGACTACTGGTTATTTCAAAATTATCTTGAAAGTTCAAAATCTTAACCAATGGTTGATATTTTTAGTTGACATTTTATTTATCCCCATATGACATTTGACCTCCATATGACATCCAGAGACCTGACATTACTTTCATCCATTTTGCGATAAACCAAGATATGGAAATTTTATGGAATAGAGACTTTTATTTTTAAAATAATCTTGAAAATTCAAAATCTTAACCTTGATGCAGTTGATACCACAACATGGTTCAAGTGCAATGACCCTATCAAAATTACTTTTGACCTTGATAATGTGACCTGTAACTCATGCATGATGATCGGTGATACTTTATTATGTCCAAGTTTCAAGAAATATTTGTAATTTCAAAGCTATGATGACATTTCATATGTCAATGTAACCTCCATTGCTGAAGGTTAAGATTTCAATGTTGACAACACCACCATCATCACTGCCGCCGTCAAAAAAGCACTCTGCTGAGCAGGTGCTCAAGACAAAAATCTCTGTTGTAATTATAAACATCAATGTGTTTTCTCTTTTCAGGCAAACTGATGTACTTTTAGAATCTTCATGGTCTGAACAACTATCACACAAAACAACTTGTGAATGGTAAATCATTTAGAATGAAAACTTGGATCAAGACCAAATTTTATCATCATATCGTTACACGCTACATTGGCTAGCAGAGCAGACCAGAGAGTGGGTGCAGACTCGATCCTGCGTCACTTTTACACGCTGCCCCAGCTCACGGTGCAGAATCGGCTCGCAGGGCAAACACACAAATCAGTGGATTCCATCTGAGCATATTTTACGCCATACACGCTGACGTCACAAAACAGGTGAGCAATCAGCTAATTGCCAGGGCAGACTCGCTCAGCTTCGTGTTTACACAGAGAAAAATTTTGGTGTCTGCACTAGCTCGCAGTTCTGATCCTACTATTTTGGCGGTGCAAACTTGCCGTGCCTGCACCCAGAGCCAATGCAAGTTAATCGCGTTAACACGCATTACAAAGCTGAATTGGCATCGGCTCTCGGTTCTGCACAATGTGAGCCAATGCAGAGTGTAAACACGGTATGTTTGTCATTCTATCCTGGTATAAAGTTAATTCTCCGCCAATCTGAACAGTACACTGTAGGTTCAATGCTGAATCATACCAAGATGGACAAAGTGAAACAGGGGTTTATTAAAAGCAACATTAAAATTCAACAAAAAATTATCATCACCAACATTGCATGCAAACTCTTGAACAGAAAACGTCTTACACAACGCAAAGTGAATTGTGATTCAGGTTTGTGTTGTATTCAGTTTGAAGTTCATATGAACACACCAAGAAATTACATACCTCTAGAATGAGAGGATTGAGGTCATCTTCTGAGAGAAAAGACGGCTTATAATTTGCTTCTTTACGAGAACTTGAAGCACCTACAGACAGAACAAACACATGTAATCAAATCAATTAACATCAGCCATATTATATAAATAGAGTATATAGAGTACCTACATGTACATGTAAGTGTGACATCAAGTTTCACTTTTTCATCACGCTCTATCAAAATATGGTATCAAAAATGCTGATATGCAAAAAGTGAAAATTAATGACGGCACACTTCGGGACTCTGTGTGAATACAATAAAAAATGAATAGGGACGGGAGTTAGCCGCTACTTATACCCTGCGATAATTTTGATGAAAAGAGGGATAAAGAGTTAGAGGTACACTGCCCCGTTACATAAAACTTTGCCATTCAATGGTAATTACCATGGCAACGATGCTCAACAAAAAATCAATATCGAGGATTCCATGATACCATTGGATGGCAAAGTTAACAAAATGGTATTAACTTTTATGCAACAGGGCCCAGGTACGGAAGGATGACAAGTCTTAGAGATTTTGCAAACCCTAAAAACTTTTTTTTTTCATTTATGATCAGCCAATAGAGTTTAACACAGGTCTTCATCAGAAATCACTCTAACGTGCTCTACAATATATGCGGCATAATTACTGTGGCTTTAGCCAAGCTAAAGTAATATATGCAGCATAATTAATGTGGCTTTAGCCGAGCTGAAGTAATATATGCAGCATAATTATCATGGCTTTATCCGAGCTGAAGTATGCAGCATACTGCATAATTACCGTGGCTTTAGCCGAGCTGAAGTTGGACACTCGGCATTTCCAAGGAATAAATTCCTGCCAGGTACCCATTCATCAGAACATGGGCTTAATAAATGCAACACAATGTAGATCCATTTCTTGCTGAAGAGAATCACGCCATGGAGGGGATTTGAACGCATGACCCTCTATTTCAAAGTCCAGACACCAATCCACTGGGCCACTTCCAACCTCGAATAGAGATAGTATAGTGGTCTAGTGGTTATGACTCTTTTCTTTCAATCAGAGGGACATGGGTTCGATTCCTAGCCATGGCATGTTTTCCTTCAGCCAGAAAATTACCCACATTGCGCTGCACTCAAACCAGATGAGGTGAATGGTTACCCGGCAGGATTAATTTGAATGCACCAAGTGGCTTCAATAACTGGGGCTTACTTCGAACCATCGGGCCTTCGCGTCGGGCCGCGTTATCGCGTAACCCGACCTTTCGTGAAAACAGCCACATTTATTTACGAAAGGTCGGGTTTACCATTTGTGAAATATACCCGTTAAATCTTCGAATAGTTGGGTGCATTAACCCGACTCTTCGTAAAATTTAGCCAGCAAATATACGAAGGGTCGCGTCCTTCACGCACATTTCTACAACAAATAAATATGATGAAAAACGGCTTGAATAAAAACTAGCATTCAATCCGCACAAAGTCAGCCTTTGCCTTGAGAAGTTTAGAGGTGAGTACAGTTTAAATTTAGCTAAATTGTCGAAAAATGGAATTTATTCATGATAAGTCATAGTGTTGTGGGAAATTTCCTTTAATTCCTTAACATTTTGAAATAGCTGACCTAGGTTGTATATCATGAGATTCCTTGTTCAGCCTTGTTCTTTTCTCTCTCTCTCTCCTTTTCTCCTCTCCCTGCCCCCTATAAGGGCGCCCCTATACGTCTTAAATGGTTTTAGAATGATTTTACCCGATGCTTCGTAATTTGAAGGTACCTTTTTCATAAATGTTCACGTAAAGAATTAGTCTTATGTCAATGACCACCATTACAAAAAATAACATTTTTCCACCTGATTTACCCGACCTTTCGTAGATAAAGGGGCTGTTTTCACGAAAGGTCGGGTTACGCGATAACGCGGCCCGACGCGAAGGCCCGATGGTTCGAAGTAAGCCATAGCTGGAGCTATAAATGGAATAATGAATGGTGCGCCATTGAATTGTCAACTTGATATTCAGCACCTCATAAGTGCTAGTGCAGGGCTCCCCCCTAACCCTACTTTTTTTCGACTGGTTCAACCTCTTCGAGTCAGACCAGTAGATACCCAGTTTTTCCATTTTATACTGGTCCGAACCTAAAATTTACTGGTCCCCAAAATAAAGAAAAGCATCAAAAAGACATTGGCCAGAATTCTCAAAAGGTGGTTTTGAAAACCCAAGGTTGAGTCCATGTTTATGCAGATTTCCTGTATAAATTACGCTTAATTTAGCGCGTATCGGGCGCGTGTATAAAACATTCCGACGCTGATGCGCGCATTTGTCACAGTGCGCCAAATTGACGCCTGTCACCATGGTTAGATACGCTATTTTATTCATGAGTCCACTGTTTTTATTCATGAGTCCACTCTTCAAACAGTGGACTCATGAATAAAATAGGCTAGCGTATCTTACCATGGTAACAGGCGTCAATTTGGCGCACTGCGACAAATGCACGCATCAGCATTGGACATGTTTCATACACGCGCCCGATACACGCTAAATTAAGCGCAATTTATACAGGAAATCTGCATAAACCATGGACTCAACCGTGGGTTTTCAAAACCACCTTTGTGAATTCGGGCCTTTTGCTGTCTTTTCTTGCTTTTATCGCCCCAAAACATAAACCCATACCAACAAATAGTACTCACACACACAACATACCAGTAATTCATGAGGGCCATTTCTCAATTTCTCAATTTTGGAGAGCAATTTTTTTCAAATGCCATAATAATAAAAGAGGAGAAAAGACATGTTTATTACTACATGTAGTCGTGTCAGACCTGTAAATTTGGCTCTTTCTGAAAAGTTTCTGGCCCGTCAGCAATTTTCACTGGTCTAGTGCCAATTTCACATGCTGGCTATTGTACATGTACATTTTTACCATTACCATTATCATTATTATTTTTATAATCATTATTAATAATCACATCCAACGCCTTTGACACATACCTCTTAAAGTCTTCATATGCTGTACAGCCATGCGTAGTATGGTAAGTTTATCCAACTTGGACGACATGGAGCTGCAGGTGGGGACCATAGCGCTCAGTTCTTGTATGTACGTGTTCATCTTCTCTCGTCTCCTTTTCTCGATCTCACTGTGATTCTGTCTGTTTAATCAACAAAAGAAAAGGTTTGCTTTAAAAAAAATGGATTTATACAGACTGAAGTTCTAAATGTAAAGGCCACCACACACCTGTAGGACTGTTCGCGATCTGATTTTGAAACAAATCACACTTTGCTCATTTTCTGAAAATGTGAATGGAGCATTTCATATGAGGAACTGAAAGAATACTAAAATAACCATTTTGAAAGATTGCAAGCCTTTA
Organism: Lytechinus variegatus; assembly: GCF_018143015.1. Lineage (NCBI taxonomy): Eukaryota > Metazoa > Echinodermata > Echinoidea > Temnopleuroida > Toxopneustidae > Lytechinus > Lytechinus variegatus. The sequence goes on along the minus strand of NC_054748.1, from coordinate 8,435,757 downwards.
TTTTGGAGTAAAGGCCAAATTAGTTTTAAATCGTAGCCAATCGTATGACTGATATGACGTCATTATGACTAGATATCAAATTTGCTTTTATTCTAAGAAGGATGATGGCATAGTCACAGATTTAAACATACATGTGTGTATTTGTACGATGATTTAGAACATTACACAGTAAGATATTCCAAATCTCAATATTAGCATCAAATTCTACGACATTTTATTCTGAAATCGGGTCGCAGACCAATCGTAAGGTGTGCGATCAACTTAAGACACAGAAGAAGCCGGGGCAGGAAGACGTCACATCCATTAAACACTGAAAATTTGAGAAAGATTTGTAAACGTGCAGATTTTTAATAACGAAATGGGTAAACTCGATTATCATAAATTTCAGCACAAAGTATGAAAGCGATGTTTTCATACTTCTCCTCTATATCTGCATGTCGATTTGGCAAAGTTTCTATTAAAACATTCTAATTGCGGTAACAATCTGAAAATAAGTTCAAATAATAAAACCACGAAAATGTATATACTTTCATGTTCATGTTTCCTACATGTATATAAGATGCAAATGATTACATGTACAAAATTAAAAGCATTGTATTTTTTTTCCAAGCAAAAATATTTTTACATAGTCCCACATGTGCTTATCTCTGTTTCTGGGATGCAGTGTGATTAATTCTCAATCTAGAATTTCAGTTCCATACATGCAGGTTTATGTGTATTATGAAGAACTGGATCTACAATGTAGATGTACATTAATACCGTAATTAACCTTGGTTCCAAAGACTTTCTCATAAAATTATTGTCTGCTGGGTGTACTTTTATTACATGTAGCTTGAAGTTACATCTGGGGGGCATTTCATGAAAGGACTTGTCGGACATTTAATCCGACAAGTACCAGTTTATCCGACAGTTACCATAGGAACAGTGCCTTTCAGCCAATCAGAATCGAGGAAAGATGTCAGATCTGACAACTTGTCGGATGAAAATATCATTGATGAAATGCTCCCCTGTACTAGGCTCAAAACCACAAAATGATTACTTTATCCCGATAAGATTGCATACACTATACTGTATTTAATGCATACATGAACTTCATATTAATGCAAGGAGATCATTGTACAGAAGAATTGCAGAGTATTCTTCTATGACACCGTTTGATTATACTTTCAAAAACTGGTTTACTGGAAACGATTTCAGGAGACTAATTTGTAAGATCGCGTTGCTAGCCTTCCCTTTTGATCACCCGAAAGTCGTTTTCAAAACCACTTCATGTAGAGCGGTCTTGTTGCTATGGGAACACTCTCAGTGGGGCGACATGTTTCGCGTGAAACTTGAAACCGTAGCGTAGAAATTCTTCACATAGTGTGTGGAGTAGCGCGCCCAAAATGTGCGAAGATCGCTTCCTAAAGAACAGTTGTGTCCTCACTTACGCTAAAACCAGTTTTCATAACGAGGCAAGGCGATCCTCAAAAATGTACATAGCAAGGTGGTTTTCTGCTTGTGTGGGCTTCCATTGCAAGAGCAATTTAAAGGTAAATGCTAGTTTTGGTAACGATATCAAAATGAGTTCGTACAGAATCCAATGAAATGACCACCAAAGTGTCTGTTTGTATATAATAAAACGCATGTGCAAAAGGATTCTGGAAGAAATTGTGTAATTGCTGAGAAATCAGCAAATAAGCACAGGGTTCGGGTAGTGTCGGGCCCGACGCTCTAAGCAATAATAGAAAGATTAAATGAGAACAAAGTTTGAAATTTAATATTTATTTTATGAGTAATTCGGAGGGAGAGATTACAGGAGATCCCGCCCGCGCATGCGCAGTCATCATTCAAAGCATCAAATATGACTCCTGATAAAACAGCAAGAAAGATTAAACTAAGATGAGAACAAGTTAGAACTAATTTTGCCTTAGAGTAATGGGAGGGAGCGGAGGGCCTGTAATCTCTCCCTCCGAATTACTCATAAAATAAATATTAAATTTCAAACTTTGTTCTCATTTAATCTTTCTATTTTATTTTGTAATTCTCCTGGAGAAATTACAGGAGATTTCAAAGCTCAGGAGGCATATTTGATACCAAAATTACACCAAGTCACAACCCTGGTGTGCACAAAACATAATACCTCTATACAACCGAGGATGAGGCACTGCCTAACAAGGAGGCTGAGAAGTCACTTTTCTGATCCAAAGCCTTATGGTAGAACTGTTGAAAGGTTTTCTCACTAGACCATCCAGCCTGTCTGAGAATAGCAGCGATGGGAACTTCTGACCTCTCAGCTGCTGACACCGACGCAGCCCTCGTTGAGTGCGCCTTGTAGATATCAGTGTCTACCCCAGCTGCAGCTAGAGTTACTCGTATCCATCTGGAGATGGTTTGTTTACTTATCCTCCCATGAGGCTTCTGATAGCTGATAAAAAGGAATTTTTCTGATCCCCTCAAACGTTCTGTTCTTCGAATATAATGTTTTAGATAATGAAGTACACACAGTCGTTTATCTAGAGGGTAAGCTTCCAACGTCATATCTCCGGTGATATGTCCTGGTCTGTCTTGTTTTAGTAGTTGACCAAACCAAAACGTAGCTCCACTATCTTTAAGAGTCATTTGCTCAATGTTTAACTGATGAAGCGACTGCACCCGCTGCGCTGAGGTTAGTGCCAAGAGGGTGACAAGTTTCAGGCTCAAAAGCTTGAGGCTAAGGGTTTTCGCAGGTGCTAGCTTCCTTAAATGGTTCAACACCAATTTAACGTCCCAGATATGAGTGTACCTGGGTTTGGGTGGTCGAAGTTGAAAGGTTCCTTTCATAAAACGGTGCACTAAAGGATGAGTTCCCACCGTAAAAGGACCATCTAAAACTAACAAGTGGAATGCCTCTGGCCGTCTCACCTGCATCACGCGGTTCAATATAGCAGCAGTGCTGACTTTGAATACTACTCTAACTCGCACAAGATGTTCAGTGATACATGGTTACTCTTATGTCCACTTTTTATGAACTAGACCAATAAACTTACAGAGATATGATGGTTATTCAACAAAAAACCCCAACATGGCCAAAGTTCATTGACCTTACATGACCTTTGACCTTGATCATGTGACCTGAAACTCACACAGGATGTTCAGTGATACTTGATTACTCTTATGTACAAGTTTCATGAATCAGATCCATAAACTTTCAAAGTTATGATGGTAATTCAACAGATACACCCAATTCGGCTAAAGTTCATTGACCTTTGACCTTGGACATGTGACCTGAAACACGCACAGGATGTTCAGTGATACTTGGTTACTCTAATGTCCAAGTTTAACGAACTAGACCAATAAACTTTCAAAGTTATGATGGTAATTCAACAGATACCCCCGATTCGGCCAAAGTTCATTGACCCTAAATGACCTTTGACCTTAATCATGAGACCTGAAACTTGCACAAAATGTTCAGTGATGCTTGATTACTATTATGTCCAAGTTTCATGAATCAGATCCATAAACTTTCAAAGTTATGATGGGAATTCAACAGATATCCCCAATTCGGCCAAAGTTCATTGACCCTAAATGACCTTTGACCTTGATCATGTGACCTGAAACTTGCACAAAATGTTCAGTGATGCTTGATTACTATTATGTCCAAGTTTCATGAATCAGATCCATAAACTTTCAAAGTTATGATGGGAATTCAACAGATATCCCCAATTCGTCCAAAGTTCATTGACCCTAAATGACCTTTGACCTTGGTCATGTGACGTGAAACTCATGCAGGATGTTCATTGATACTTGATTAACCTTATGTCCAAGTTTCATGAACTAGGTCCATATATTTTCTAAGTTATGATGACATTTCAAAAACTTAACCTCAGGTTAAGATTTCGATGTTGATTCCTCCAACATGGTCTAAGTTCATTGACCCTAAATGACCTTTGACCTTGGTCATGTGACATGAAACTCTAATAGGATGTTCAGTAATACTTGATTAACCTTATGGCCAAGTTTTATTAACTAGGTCCATATACTTTCTAAGTTATGATGTCATTTCAAAAACTTAACCTCAGGTTAAGATTTGATGTTGACGCCGCCGCCGCCGTCGTCGCCGCCGCCGTCGGAAAAGCGGCGCCTATAGTCTCACTTTGCTTCGCAGGTGAGACAAAAATGTAGATAAAGCACTTCTTGCAGTGTTCAAGGTACTATAACCAGCTCCATGTTCAAACAAACTTGTAAGGAACTCCAATAAATTTTCTACTGATGATTGAACATAATTCCAACCTTTGTCCAAACAAAATTTTTTCCATTTTCTTATGTAGATACAGTATTGATTTTTAGTAGAGTCTCTCCATGAAGACATTATGATCTCCGTAGTCTTTTTATTCAGTCTCTTGAAAGGTTTCCGGAGATCCTGCAACATAATAGATCAATGCGATCCCAAAAGGGGTGAGTGACATTTGAGAAAGGTAGAGTTAGTAACCCTTTTCTCCTCTTAATTTCTACAGGTTTCCCTACTGTCATAATGTGGAGCAAGGGAAACCAAGACTGTGAGGGCCAATTTGGGACAACTAGTAAGCCCGTAGCTTTGTCATTCAGAATTTTCTGCAAGCAACTTGGTATGAGACAGAATGGTGGGAAGGCATAAAAATTAAACTTGGCCCAGTTTAGGGAGAATGCATCAACCGAGAATGCACTAGGATCAGGTAGCCAAGAGACATACCTTGGCAATTGATTATTCAGTCGAGATGCAAATAAGTCAATATCTGGGGAGCCAAAGTAATGAGTAATTTGGTTAAAAGCTTGCTTATCCAGTGTCCACTCTGTCCTATCATTGAATTTCCGAGACAGCTTGTCAGCTTCTACGTTTAGCTTGCCTGGAATATAGGAAATAGACAGCCAAATATTTCTCTCTAAACACCATTTCCAGATTGTATTTGCAATTTCATTGCAACTGCATGATCTAGTACCCCCCATATGCTGGAGATAGGTAACTGCAGTTACATTATCTATGCGTAGTAGGATATGAACATTTTTCATAGATGTACAAAAGGACTTTAGTCCGAGAAAGGCTGCCAGTAACTCAAGATAATTAATCTCATTATTCTTAGCCTTGACAAGCTCCTCGGCATTCCATCGCCCACCTGTGCTAGAATTTAGCTCCATACACTTAGCTCCCCATCCCGAACCACTTGCATCGGAGTACAACTCCAGGTCCGGTTCTTTTCTCAGAATAGACGAGTATACAATGTGCAGGTTTGCTATCCACCATTCAAGATCGTACCGAGCTGCCTGCGAAAGTTGCATGGGCCTATCAAAATGACCTTTGTTAATTTTCAGTGCTACAATTTTGTCTGATTCTAAAGCCCGATAGAAAAGCGGACCATATTGGACAGCAGGGAATGTTGCTACAATTTTCCCAATTGTTCTGGAGACTGCTCTAATACTAGGCAAGTTAGTTTGGAGGAGGTCTGAGCAACACTTTTTAACTTCATTTACCTTGTCAGAAGGAAGTGTAATGGACATATTCACTGAATTAAGTACAAATCCAAGGAAGGTAAGTTCCTGTAATGGTTTGAGTACCGACTTATCAGGGTGAATAACAAACCCAAGCTGTGATAAAAAGCTAACCATAGCATCAATTGCCTTGTGTACTTTGGCCTTATTGTTACCAATAATGATGGTGTCATCAAGGTAACCCACTAAGATGTGATTTGCTTGGTGCAGTGTGGCGAACACTGGTTTCAAAATTTTGGTAAAGAGCCGTGGTGCAGTACTCAAACCATTTGGTAAACAAGTGAATTGAAAAAGAGTGTCTTGCCAAATAAATCTTAAGTACTTTCTATCTGAAGGGTGAACTGGGACCGAAAAATAAGCATCCCGGAGGTCCACTGAGGCAAGAAAACAATTTTCTGACATTAATTGTGTTGCTGTATGTATGCTATCCATCTTAAAATGCTGATAGCTCATATACTTGTTCAGGTCAGAAAGATCCAGAATAACTCTTAGCCCACCATTTTTCTTGGGCCGAGTAAAAATGTTGGACACAAACTCTCCCTTCTCATGGGAGCACTGTTCAATCACCCTTTTCTCAAGTAAATGTATAATTTCTTGATTGATTTTAATTACTTCAGCTGTCCTGATGTGAAAACAGCGTGGGGGTAGTGAACGGTATGGTTTAATAGATACATTTTCAAATTCTAATTTATACCCTTCAACAGCTGATAAGATAACGTGATCAGAAGTAATCTTTCTCCAATTGTTTACAAAATGCCTCAGTCGGCCACCAATAGGAAACTTTGAATAATCATTAAGTAAACTCACCTCTTCAGCAGAAGTAGTTACTTTGTTTTCTTCCAAGGTGCACCCTGCTTTGGGGGAAAGGGGCTGTGGGAAGGCATTCTGCTCTGCGAGCCTGGGTTCTGCCACTGGTCTTGACCCTTGTTCTTGCGTCTTTTCCACTGGGGCTGCCCTAAAAAAGGACCCTCTGGGTTGCCTGACCACAAATCATGTTGGGCTGATTGCGCCCATCCCAATTCACGGGTACTGGTTTTATTCCTGGCATATGGGTGATATGAGTGAGTCTTGAATTGCTTGTCCTTTAATTGACCTCTCATCATCCCTGCAGCTGCCTTTTGTTGCTCACTCAGGTCTTTCACTTGCTTAGCAAGATCATCTCCAAACAAGAACTTGCCCACTTGGGAAGATTTGCACAATGGTGTAAACTTCATATTCATATCAGGTCTGATAAGACGTTTCCTAGTGCAATTTAGCTCAAAATTGGCATTGCTGAGCAAAGCGAGGCAATCTTGTTGAGCTTCAGAAATATTCCCCGGGTCTAAAGATTGCAAAAATGCTGTCAAACCTCTGGTTAGTGAACGTTGAATTTTTTGTAGTTGCAGGTCTCTTTGTCTAGTTACTTGTTTTAGTTTGTCCCAAATGGGACCATTAACTCTTGGCACATCGACCAAGGGGCAATTGGTGGGTGGGGGGTATTTTCCCAAAGACTCCTCAAGAGCCTTTTCACCCAACTTGTTGGAGAGTAAATACGATGCAGACATCGCTAGATTATCATCAATTGCTTGTCCCATCTCTTGGGGCTGGGCAAACTTAGCGGCTAATGCCGGAATGCTTGGGCCTTGGCCCACATCACATTCACCTTCCCCACTCTCGAAATCTGGAGCTTGTGAATAGTCATCACTGACATTGGTCACATGGACCTGACCTGCGTGAAACTGAGAATTCTGATCATCATAGCCATAATTACTATCATCGTAAAAAGACTCGGCCTCAGAAGGGGCACTATCTTGATAACGGGTGGCCTGATTCTCAAGTGCTTTAGTCAAAAGCGATTCCAATTTAGTAAGTCTCTCCTCGAACTCAGAGTTTGAAGTTGAGGGGGATGGTTTATTCTTTTTTGGCTTGGCTTTTGATGATGGTGCCATATCGGTTCCTAAGCCCGAAGAGCCTTGCAGAGATTTAATATCTCCTTTGTCTTTATGTTTCTTGACAATTTTATTGGGCTTGGCTTTCAATAGTGCCATATCGGTACCTATGCCCGAAGAGCCCGACGGAGATTTGATATCTCCTTTATCGTGCGAAGCTGGTTGCTGGCTCGCGGAACGGGTCCCTGCGCCCGGCTTCGCCGGCGTCTGGCCCGGTGGAGAAACCGCACTCCGCTGCGACTGAGTCGCCGGCGGGCTGGTATCCACATTCAAGAGATCACGATTCATGATCTGATTTCCGACAGGAAGTACTCCAACTCGGAACAAAAGTCGATGTTAGAAGGAGGTTGTTAAAGAAAAAAGTTCTAGCACAATAATTCCAGCAACCAACTCGAAGAAGGGTAAGAAAAAACAATTTTTGTCTTACCCAAAATGGCGGAAAATGACTGCCAAAACAATGCTGCGAACGTAATGACTGCGCATGCGCGGGCGGGATCTCCTGTAATTTCTCCAGGAGAATTACGAAATAAAATTATACATTGTCCCACGTGCGCTTATCTGTGTTGGGGATCTTCGGTGTGAACATTTTTCAGCGTAGATTTCAAGATTTCACAAAGTTCAGTTAATGTAACTGTACCAGAACTAGATCCTAGATGATATTCTGACAACTAAGCCTTGTTTTACAGACTTTCTCATGAAATCAGTGTTTACTGTAACTACTGGAATTTCTCTTTAAAGACGTTTCAAAACTCAATCGTGTTCAATGACGCATTCGTAATAATGAAGGTCATAAAATCTGAGCTAATCATGTTTAGAAACGCATCTTTTTTAACGTTTGAATTTTCCTCCAAATCATGATTTGAAAGACGTTTACTTTTACGACCAGGAATGGTGGTCATGGAACACACCCTTTGTTTCTCATCATGTCTGCATTTTGTAATGTTTTCAATCTTGATTTATATTGCTGTTTAAATTTGGAAACCAAGAGGATTCTGTTTCTTTTTTTTGTTTCATCTTTTTCAATATATTGTGCAAAGGATGAATCCATCTGGGGCGATTACAATCTGTTGGAGCAATAACTCCTACTGTTTACTATTTCCGATTTCTCCTCTCCTCTCTCTCTCTCTCTCTTCTTTTCTTTATATACCCCCTCTTTTCTCTCCTCATTCAATCTCTTCCTATTTCTATTTCCTTCTTTCTTTTTCTATTGCTTCCCAATAATGTACATGTTTTAGATATTATATTGACATCGATGACATTCACTACCCATAATCTGTATTTCAATGTTAGGCCTATTAGTATTATCATAATATGTTTTGAATTATTTAGGATATTTGCTTACGCTTTGAAGATTGGCCCCAACCTAATATTTGTAAACTTAGTGTATGAATGAATAACTCCTTTTCTTTCTTTTTTCTCTCTAATATCTACCCCAACGTAGTCTGTTATTATTTCACATTTCATTTTTATTTAATATGTTGTATGTCTATGTTATGTACCTGTTTTATTGAAATTGAAGTTTTACACTATATTGCCCTGCATCGACAGTTATGTGTCATGACCTGGGCCTATCTTAATTTTATTATGTTTTGTATTGACTTTGTAAATTTCTTTCCTTTATTGTGATTTCAATAAAGTGATATCAAATCAAAATCTAACATTTAATTTGAAAAAAAAACAACACTTACTTTGAGAGCTTTTTGCTGTCGTCTCCTGATGTATTTCTTTCACTTGATAGATCTTCATCACTCATATCCTCCCTATGAAAAAAAAATCCAACACGTACATCAACAATAACTTGGTACAGAGCGTAATACTACTACATGAGCAGAGCTGACTTCTCCGAGGGGGGGGCACTCGACCGTATTGCTGTACACACTCATGACCAAAAAACACATACTTTTTGCCGATCATGGCTCATCATGCGTGGGGTGTCAAAAAGGCCAAAATCGGGGCAAATACATGTAGGGTTTAGTTGTGGGGTAATACTTATTCAGGGGGCAAAATTGTCAAAAATGCATGCAAAAACACTTGAATACATGTAAGATACAGATTTGACCAATAGATAAAACTTGTTCAGAGTGGGTTTGTAAGGCCTGATGTACAACCCCAGGGGTAATTCTTAAATTGATATTCATTGCTCGTATCTCCCTATGAAAAAAGAAAATCATCAATACATACATGTACATGTACATATATGTAATATCATCAATTACTTGGTACAGCATACATGTACACCAAACACTACAATGTATGTAAAATATTACTTAAGGATTTGGGGCTGTAAATTTCTTATGAAAAATAGATGCATCTTCATCACTCATATCCTCCTAGAAAAAAAACAATCAAGACATTGCTACTGTACATGTCATGTACATGTACAATGTATTAAAATACTACTTTTATTATAGGGGAAGGGGCATCTTCCTTTCACTTGAACATCTTCATTGCTCTTGACATGTACAGTTGTATAATCCTCTGGGCTGTTTAATAAACGGCAAGGCTTACCATGTACATGTATTATTACTATCTGGATTTGGCCACCCTACGCATATTTCGATCTACCTGATTTACCTACAGATAAGACCCAGGTATCACAGCGTATTCAAAAATGCATGGAAATTAGACAAATCCTTTCAGAGGCTGTGTGCACGCAAAACTACATGTACATAGCTGTGCAATACTGTGTCATATATATGTAATGCATATTCTAATGAATTATTTATGGTAAAGATGGCTTTTTACCATGGGAAATAATTCTTCTTTCAAGGGAATATTTAACTCATCTACATGTATATGTACATGTACATGATTGAACTTGTGTACATGTACATTGTTCATAGTATCCTAAAGAGCAATCCAATCATAACATTGGTGTTATGATGGGGTCCATGATATTTGCTCTGCACACTATTTCATTCATTTCATTTCATTTATTTTCCACAAATCAATCAAAATACAAAGAAAAACATACAACTCATTCCAAAATAGTATGCATAATTACAATATAAAAGCAGATTCTAAGTGGATGGACCTAAAGTAAAGCAAAGGCTTGTTGTGGATAGGCCCTTAACAAATAATTTATGTGTAATCATTGATAGCTACAAATAATTATAGAAAAAATAGAGCTGAGCTCGGAGAAAGTTACAGAAACTGGACAAGGACGAAAACTATCGAATACCAACTTCAACCCTGGGTCTAACACTATACCCTACCGTAAACCTAACATGAAACCCAACTGCGACCCTAACACTAACCCTACATGTATAAGGGATGGTCTAGGCTGGAAATAAATAGAGCAAAATGCTGAAAATTTTATCAAAATCGGATTACAAATAACAAAGATATTGAACTTTAAAGATTTGCACTATTTCGGCGAAACAGTTCTAGACAGACGGACGGTAGGACGGATGTACGGGCGGACGGCATGGACCTGGGAAGCGGGGGTGCTGGGGGTGCTGAAGCACCCCCAGAAATTTTCCTGGGGGTGCTGCGTGTATTATTTTCCATAGGCAGCACCCCCACGAAATCAGGTTCCCCCTGTATATTTTTAATATGTTATAATGTACATAGTTATCACATCCAAAAATCGCAAATCATTTAAGTCTTTCACATATTCCAATAACATCGCTCCTATCATGCCTATAACGCGACTCAATCAAGCTCCGGCACCCCGATACAGACGTGGTCGCGCGCGATACGTATATATGGTTTACACACTACTCGATAGCAGGGAGGGACACATGGGTGTGGCTGGACTTGAAACTTCTCGGTTTTATGTCGAATTAAGTGTTTGCGCGCCCGAACGCCCGTGTTTTGTATAAACAATTACAAGTCAGACAATAGAAATCAAATTTCACAGTCTTTTTCACCCTGCCCCCATGGTCCTGGGAAGCGGGGGTGCAGGGAGGGGGGGTGGGGTGAAGCACCCCCCAAATTTGGGGGTGCTGCATGTCATTTTCCATAGGCAGCACCTCCTGGACAGCTAGTGGTAGGTATGATAAATGACAGAAATGTAATGAAAATGAACGACGTTTTGTAGAACCCCCCTTCAGAATTTTCCGATACAGTACTTAAAATTGTGTTTAAATTCACCCTTTTCAGATCGGAATATCAAATATTTTCTGCTCGCACTTCGCGCTTGCATTATTGATTTTTTGATAAAAAATGTATTTAGAATGCCCAGATACTAGGTCTACTCTAAACATGCGCACGCATGTTTATTCAGATACGCAGCTTTTGGGGGGTACTCCAGGCTGAAAATATTTATATCAAATACATTTTATCAAAATAAATAAATTTTATGAAAATCTGATAACAAATAGTTCAGTTATTTAATTCTAAATTTCAGCAATATTTTATGAAAATGGTGATATGCATGTCATGAATATTTAATAGGTGGGTTGACATGGGCAGAAATCTGGACCCAAAGGTAGGGGGGACCAGGGCCCGGAGAATTTGACAAGCAAAAAAACCCAAAAGGTTATCGCCCTAAATGTTAGGTCAGTTTAACCCTAACAAAATTTGACAAGCCCCCCCTAAAAAAAAGGTTTTCACCCAAAATGTAAGTTCATTTAGTCAAAAATACATGTATTATTTCGATTGTGAAGTGACATATTTTTCTCCGTAATGAAAGACCAAAAATAGGAGGGGGACATTTGATATTGTGTCCCCCTGTCCCCTCTGGGATTTCCGCCCATGTGGGTTGAAGATGTCACATTCCCACTATCCTGTTTCTTGTGTCATTACATGGAATCAACATTGTTTCAATTTTTTCAAACCAGTGTGAATGATATGTCTCCCTTATAATGAAATAAGTTGCAGCAAAGAATATCTAATTGACTGAATCAGTTGTCAATTCAACTGTTTTTGGTTCTTGAAGGGAAAATATTGAATAAACCTAATTCTATATAATGAAATACAGAAGAACAAGTGGGGATATGACATCATCAGTTTGCTCATTGGATATTAATGAAGACATGCTTAAAACTGTTTCACCGGAATAATGCTAATCTTTAAAATGTAATAACTTTGATTTCCTTGTCGGATTTTGATCAAATCTTTATTCTTATCAATTCATCAATTGTATATAGTTATATACCTATTCTGTTCATGATTAGAAAAGTGCTTAAGATGTCCCTTTTATAGGTCTGAAATCTCATTTTATTTCCGCTCGCGCTTTGCGCTCGCATCAATAGTGTAGTTATATACCTATCCTCTTGAAAAGTGCTTAGAATGTCTCGTTTTTGGTCTGAAATCTCAATTTTGTTTCCGCTCGCGCTTCGCGCTCGCATTAATTTTATAGTTACTTACCTATCCTCTTCATGATTAGAAAAGTGCTTAGAATTTTTTTGGGGTCTGAAATCTCAATTTTGTTTCCGCTCGCGCTTCACGCTCGCATCAATTGTATAGTTATATTCCTATCCTCTTAATGATTAGGAAAGTGCTTAGAGCAGGGGTTCTCAAGCTTTTTCCTTGAAGGGCCAGATAGGACTCCAAATAAACATGAAAGGGCCAGGATGAAGTGAATACTTAGAAAAAAAATGTACGCGAAGCGCAAAGACCCTTGCGGTCGGGGTCCTAGATGCTCTCTTGTGCAATCTGGCCCTTATTTTGGGAGCACTTAATCCTACAAATTTATAACAGTTTCATGTGGAACGCAGGCAAAATTAGAAAAGATTTCAAAATACAGCGATAGTCGATATTAATGATAACAAAATTGTAGTACTTTGTTCAAAGGAATCTAGATTGTACCTATACAAAAGTTGGGGAGACAGATAATGTCTTGAAGTATCAATATTTTTATAGTCAAAGTAGAATAAATAATAGAGCATGTCACTCTAACAAGGATGTTAGTCTCCTAGTCTAAGTCACTTTTAATATGGGAAACATGACAGTCTGTCAGCAACAAGTTGCTTGAACCTTGGCACAAAAGGTGTAATTGCCAAATGTTCACTGGTCAAGCAGGGGCCAACCATGTAAAAACATAAAAGTGACCATATGATTGTGATTTTTTGCATGGTCAGCCCCCCCCCCATTGTGGAAAATATACTTTCGCACCTGTATGCTTAAGATGTCCCTTTTATAGGTCTGAAATCTCATTTTTATTTCTGCTCGCTCTTCGCGCTCGCATCAGTTGTACAGTCATATACCTATCCTCTTCATAATTAGAAAAGAGCTTAGAATGTCTCGTTTTTGGTCTGAAATCTCAATTTTATTTCCGCTTGTGCTTCGCGCTCGCATCAAATGTATAGTTATATACCTATCCTGATCATGATTACAAAAAGTGCTTAAAATGACCAGTATTTAGGTCGGAATGTCAAAATTTTCAGCTCGCGCTTCGCGCTCGCATTATTTGATTGTTGATATATGTATCGTCTTAAGGGGTAACTGCAAACAGTCCCAATATCCGACCAGAGCGTATTTGAAAAATATCTGCTCGCGCTGATCACGTTCGCAGTTCTTTGTTACATACGCATCTTGTTCAGGACCACAAACATTGCTCAAAATGTTCAATTTTCAGGACAAAATACATAAATTCCCCCCCCCAAAAAAAGCTCGCGCTTCGCGCTCGAGTTCTCTAATTATGTATCTATGTTCTTTTATAAGAAGAAAGCTAAGAAGTAACTGTCATTGTCATATACATATTCAACCTATTCAATCTATATATGTGTGTGTGTCCTTAGAGGTGTGTGTCTGTGTAATTATGGAAAACTCAATTGTGCCCCCCCCACCGTTGAGGAGAGCTTTCAGCACCCCCACAGAAAAAATCGTTCCCAGGTCCCTGGCGGACGGGCGGACAGATGGGCAGATGGGTGGAAGGGTGGGAGGGATGGTTGGATGATGGATGGATGTGAACTTACCCTCCAGAATCAATAAAACTCAGTTTCCTTTTCCTATCCATAGTACTTGACATATCCGAGATACTCATGTTCTGCATCATATCTGTTCACACAAAGAAAAAAAATCAAATTACATGTAACATCAGTAGTGGGGGAAATTAGTCTGCAGGCACAGAACCTATTTGAATTTTATATCAACAAGTAGTGAAGGGCTGACACAGCAGACTAGGGGGAGAGGCTGGGCACTTTGGATATTTTATCACCTGGGGCCCGTAACATAGCTTAGCAATCATCGTAGATTTTTTTAATGATTGATTCCATTGACTAAATGTATATGTAGGCTACAATCAACTGAGTATAAAACCAGCCCAAGTCCAATTTTTGGCAAAATTGAATTTATATAAATATGGGAAATTGTTATAAAGGACTCATCTTGTGTTTAAATGATAACTAAACTCATCTCAGAAATGCAAAGGATAATCTGGTATGAGTGTAAGAAAAACCCAAGTCCAGGACTTACTTGGGCTTTTCTTACATTTATATCATAGCACCCTCTCTCATTACTTTTACTTGTACAGAAGTCAACCATGTACCATGTACTGTATATGAATGTAAGAATCAAGCAAGTCCATATTATTCTAAGAACGACCACCAGACAAAATGCCCGTCAATAAGTACCGTGAATATTAATGTTCATAAAAAAAATGTGCATATGAATTTCTTTTACTTGCCCAAATTTAAAAAATATCTTTTTTTCAAATTTTCTCAAAATTACCTCCTATGGACTTGGGCATTTTATATTCATATAGGCCTACTCAATTGTGAAAATCACAACCTTTGTGTATAATATGGGACCCTGGAGTGAGATGGCGTACATAAACAGGGGTGTGAGTGACAAATGAAAATACCTAACATTGCAAAGCTGCTTGTGGGCAAGTCCAAGAATTCGCGCGCGTTACGTATGGGACATTTCAGAGGCTTTAATGACCTGAAAAAATAGTGTTAAATGACTTTGATTAGATTGAATACCCTCATGATGGTAGACATCTAGGAGAAGAATAATCATGCAAAAAATTGTGACATATGACCTTGATCTTGACCTTTTAGAGCGAAAAGATGCGCCGTTACGTATGGGACGCAGAGAAAAGACAATTTTTAATACATTAGTTTCAAGTTGAGAATTCTCTGAAAGTATTTCACTTGACAACTTGAAACTTAGTGTGATAGAAGTCTCAATACTATAGTATATTTATGGCAAGTTTCATGTCATAAGCCAAATCCCTCTAATTACAGACTCTAATTAAACAAATTAATGACATGTTACGTATGGGACAGTTACGTATGGGACATTTTGTCCCCATAGAGAACGTACACAATTTTCCCCATAATTCAAAAAATTGAAATAATTTAAAATATGGAAATAACAAAAGAGTTTCTTTCTTTTTAAATGTTCTACTGAGACATATTTGATATCACTGAAGGGGAAATTAGCCATTTCAACCTTTTTATTCCTTGTTTTTCATGGTTTTATGAATTTCTTATGTATTTCTATTGTTTTTATTTTTTCATATTTTTCCATTTTCACATTTTTTTTGGCTTCATTTGTATTCATTAATCAGTATTCATAACAAATCAGTGTTTAAAAACTAAAGAAAAGGTAAATAATCAGTTTTTAGAGCACTCTTCAAATTTGTTTTTCTCCATTCACTTTGTACACAAATCTCCCCATTGACATTGTGTGTAAATGTCCCATACGTAACATGTTGTCCCATACGTAACAATTTTTTAATTAACTTTTAATTAAAAAGTAAACTCCATTTTTGAAACTTTTTGTGGTATAACATTTTCATACTTAATAAATTAGAACTTCCCAGAGATGCAACAATACAAGTATTGTATTATGAGAAATAACTTAAAAAAACATCCTCAAAATGTTACGTATGGGACATTCCATCCTTGGACAAGACCTAATTTGCATAATTAATTAGATGACACCACTTTTTTCTGCCAAAAGTAATAAGATGTAAGGGGGTTCATGTCCCACCTATGACTGAATCTCAGAAGTTTTGTTTTCATTTTCTATGAATTTTTATAATTGTCCCATACGTAACGCCCATTTTACTGATTATGCAAATTAGGTGCCCCAAATTAGCATAAATATGCATATTATCAAATTTTTCTTTATGAAATTTTAAAATTCCACATTTGGGCTTTCTTACCCCACCAAAGATAACTTCTTAAATTAAAGATTAAATTTTGCCTTACAGGGTGACCTTTTCTTGGACTTGCCCTTTTTTACTTTTTCTGTACAAATGACACAAAAACTTTAGAAAATGAGCTTTAAAAAAAGTAGGTGGAAATCACCTAAAGAACTGAAATCTGACAGACCTGCATGAATTACTACATGTATGTAATTTTGAATGATTTCTTTCCCATTTCTATAGTAAGCAACTTTGATGGTAAAATTTATTGAGTAGAGATTGTGTGTAGGGACAGTGATTTTCCGTTTCAAAAAATTGCCTTTTCCGTTTCAGAAAATATCAAATTCCGTTTCAGCACGTCAGAAAACGGAAATTCTGTTTCCCCATAGACTTTGTACACACGAAAAAGTGACAATTCCGTTTCTACATTGAATAGCAAAATTACACGTACACTCGCACTAGTCCAACTTTGTATCTGCTACTGTACCAACAACACAATAGAATCTGTTCTAATCGGATCTATGCGGGTGTAAATAATATTTTTACAAAGACATTTAGCATGCATACATCCTCACCTCTCACATCATTAGCATTATTTCACGGTGAAATGATTTTTCATCGATAATTTGGGGGTTTTTTTGACATCGTTATCATCAGTCAACGGCTTTTGCCGATCCGTCATCTTGGATATCGTGCTGTTACATCTTCAAACGTAGAGGGCAGCAACACACGACCGTTCATAGTTGGAACGATCTTTGGTACAGTGCAGTGAAGCCCAACCCGGCCGGCAGGCCGGGTACGGGCGTGGGGTACTGTACAATCGAGTGTGCTGATGTCGGGTGCAGTCATGATTTGTGAATTGTCATGATTGTAGCGAAGTGAGATCGTGTTTTCTGGGGTTTTGTGGCCATTTAATACTCTCATTTTGTTGTGATTTTGGAGTAATTTCTGTTGCTATTCTGTGTATTTTGAGAGAAAATGCGTTTTCCGTGATTTTCCGTTTGAAATGCCACTTTCCGTTTCAAAAAGCATTTTCCGTGAATTCCGTCCGTTTTCCGCAATCGCGGAAAATCACTGTCCCTATGTGTGCAATGCATCCTTAGAAAGACAGTGAACATGGAGTTCAAAGAAAATGTGGCAATTATTTGGAAGAGACATGTCTAATCACCAGACACTTAACAAGATGTGCACAAAGGAGGCTCACAGCTTTCAATGAATAATTGATGTTGAAGTCTGTCTGTAGAAACCAGTCTCTCAATTTGTAATAACTCATATTTAAATACTTGTTGTATTAAACAAGAGTGATTTTTAGAACAGACATCCACTCATTCATTCATTCGTTATTCAATTTGAACCTTCATTTCTTTTCCTTTTTTTTGCACTGAAGTGCCTTAAGCATTATCAGGGTGCCACATGTACATGTACATAATTTTAATAGACACATTTGCCTAGTCGGGCAAGTAAACTTTTAAATAGTTGGAATATACTTGCCCAAAAATCTATTTCACTTGCCTGAAAAAATCCTAGAAAAAAAAAATTTAACCTCTTCAAAGTTTTGCGGTTTTATGAAGCATTGACCTTTTTCTCTCTTTTGACATCTACCTGCATTTCTTCTTCCAAAATGATTTTATCTTGCCTGCCATGACCAAAATATGGGTCAATATCATATGATCGACCCTAATTTGGGTTACTCTACTTTGCTTGCCCCATTCTAGCAAGTAGTTTTGGTCTTTACAGTTTCACGATACTTGATTCTAACTTTCACTTGCCCCGGGCAATCGGGCAAGTGCTTATGTAGCACCCTGCATTATGTAATAAGGATAAAAGATGCCAATAAACATGTACATCTTCATTATTTTCTGCTAAGAAGCACACAGCTTTCAACAGCAAAAAAGTCAAATTTAATCTTTTTTCTCCTCAAATTGATGTTTAATCATCAACTTCTATTCATTTTCATGTATTAAAATACATGACCCAACAGTCACAGGGTAGATTTGAGCCTACCTTGTGCCTGGAACTCGGTTCCCAATTCCACATTCTTGTTTGTTTTATCTCTGTAGGTGGTTTCAAACCGCCTCGATCACAAGAATCCCCGTTAAATTACAAGAACTTTTTAAGGCTAAAAAATACCCGTTAATTATTCCTGCATTCACACCGCCCCGAAACACATCCTTCGGGATAAGTTCCCGAAGTTACGAGCATGCGCAGTGTGGTCTGATAAGCAGGCAAGGCGGGAGATTCAAAATCACCAGCCCAGCAGCCACCCACGCCGCCGCGCCCAACGACACGATGGGATAAAAGTTCCCGTAATTTGCTTTCACATCGCCAAAATACCTGCGACCTTGGAAAAATCCCCACGAAAGTTCTCGTAATTTTGCCAAGTACCTACTATTTAGCGGGTATTTTCTTTCGGGGATATTACGCGTAGTTTGCTTTCACATTACCAAAATACCTGGTATTTTCTGATCGGGGTAAATTTCCCGATCAGAGAATACTTGGAACTGGCGAACTTCGAGGCGGTCTGAAACCACCTACATGTAGTGTATTCTTCTTATCTCAATGCTTGGATTTGGCGCTGGGAGTCGGTGCTGGGGATGATTCTCATCCACAAATAAGTGAGCATAGTCAAGACAGGAGCCCCTCTACAGTGTATCTCAGAACTGCTACCGTTTGTTAAAGGTCAAGTCCACCCCATATAAATGTTGATTTGAATCAATAGAGAAAAATCAGACAAGCATAATGCTGAAAATTTCATCAAAATTGGATGTAAAATAAGAAAGTTATGACATTTTAAAGTTTTGCTTATTTTCACAAGATAGTTATTTGCACAATTTAGTCACATGCAAACGAGATAATCAATGATGTACTTCACTCACTATTTCTTTTGTTTTTTATTGTTCGAATTATACATTATTTCACTTTTTGCAGATTTGACATTAAGAACCAACTTGACTGAACCATAAAATGTTAAGCAATGGTAATTCATCATGTCCAGGGAGAAATAAAACTTTGTTTCACAGGACAATGAAGAGAAAATTAGAATATTTCATATAATAAAATACAGAAGAAATAGTAAGTGAGTGATGTCATCAGTTCCCTCAACCAAGATGTGCATATAACTGTTTTGTGAAATTAAGCAAAACATTAAAATGTCATGACTTTCTTATTTTACATCCGATTTTGATTAATATGCTTGTTGGATTTTTCTCATTTCATTCAAATCAAATTTTTGTTGGGGTGGACTTGTCCTTTAAATTTGAGTCTCCAGAGACTCTGACATTGAGAATCGCGATTACTCGTCACTGGCTCCCAAGCCTACTGATCATCACTCAGAAAAATCGCGAATTATTATTCATTTTTTATTTAATATTTTTAATGTTCACTTACAGTGATCTTTTCTATAAAAAAAGATATTTAAGTCTTTAATAGATCAAGTTGCATTAATGTTTTTATACTTAGGGTGAGGGATGGGGGGGATGAGCAATATAGATCTACATTAGTGCTGCAGGTCAGGCGGCATGTTCAGGTTCGGTTCGGGAGGGTTCGGCAATTTTTTTCCGAACTTTGGTTCGGTTCGGGGTTCGGCAATAAATGCCAAATTAATTTTAACATATAAAAAATAAAGATCGCCGACCCACTAACAAGTGATCTAGCGGATGATCTGTCAAATATTTATAATAAATTTTGTTTTTAAAAATAGTTATGAAAATTGTTGAACTTTCTTTTGTTTTAATCTTTAAACAAAAAAATAAGTCATTTCTACTTTCATTTTTAAAATGAAAATAAAACAAATCAAAAGAAAAAAATATTGATAATGAGAGAATCAGGACAGAAACAGAATTACAAAGATCAGAATTTTTTTTTTCATGATTATTTCATGTTGCTATGATCATGATCGATTACGATGTCATTGCCAACGCAGCTTCTCAAATTAGAAAGTGTTGATCGGGAATGTCGAAACAGTAGAAAAACAACCTCCACTCAAATGTTATTATACCGGTAAAATTCACATTCCAAAGAATATATGAGTGTTTTAGAAAGTCCCTATTTTCTGAAAAGTGGTAAAATCTGGTCAATGAATTACTTTAAAAAGATAAAATATCAGTCCATTCTTGGTCCAGAAAGATCGACGCTACGTGACGTCAAACATATTTCCAACACGAAAATGAGTACATGGGACTGTAATGTGTATTTTACTGTTGTGAAATCACTCGGCGTTGATCGTCAGAACTAAGACGGAACTGATACTTTATCATTTCATTTTCAGTAATTGACCAGATTAAACCACTTTTAAGAAAATATTGAAGACGGAAAAACGTTTCAAGTTCGGAATACAAATTTTACCTGTATAATAGCAACCGAGAGCAGGTTGTTTGGACTTCCTGTTTCAACTTTCCTTACCAACCATTTCCGGAACATCGATCAGGGAACATGCGTTGATTTGGTTTGAATTTTTATCTTTTCTGTTTTTTCACCCTCATTCCTTCATCTCTTATTTATCTTATATTAATATGGAAATTTCAGAAGGTGGAATATATATACTTTACCATTACTTTGTCAGTCACAAGGAATTAATTTGTCTTGTCTTTTTCTTTTTTTAAATACAAAACAATTAAATGTACGTCAGATTACAGCAATACGTAATTCAACTACACTATTTAACGAAGTTAAGCTTAAAATGTCCCCACATTTTTGAAGGAAAAAATATATTTATGTTTATAAAAAAAATTGAAAATGATAAACATTTAATCAAACACGAGACAGAAACTGTCATACTTTGTCATTTACAAGGGATGAATTTATGTCTGGTTCTTTTTCTTTATTAAATACAAAATGATTAGGTCCGATTACGATCAAGATCGATTACGGCAATACGTAATTACACCACACTTTTATACCGAGTTTAGCTTCAAAATGTCCCCTCATTTTATCAAGAAAAAATATATTTATGTTAGTAGAATATTCTTAAGTTGATAACAGTTCATTCAAAGACGAGATGGGAGCTATCATAGTGGATTTTAAAAATATATTGAGTGGAATTCTCTTTGTGCACAATCACTAACCAATATTTTTTAAAATAATTTTATACTTAAATCTATGTAATCATCGCACTTACGCATTGCATATTAACATACCTTTTTTTTACCGAACTTCCGAACCAGGCCTTTGTGTTCGGTTCGGTCCGGTTCGGAAGTGCCAAGTTCGGCGAACTTCCGTTCGGTACGGCGGTTCGGCTGCAGCACTAATCTACATGTATATTTTGTCCATTGCATGTCAAATTCGACATGGGCCAAGATTTGACATGGCAAACCTATTTCACAAGCCAGCACAGTCAAACACCATAGCACACAACAAATCCATTTTTCTAGTATAGGCACTATCACTTACCACCAGAAAGTCCAGCTTTTAACTAAAAAATCCATTCTAAAAAGTCAAAATTTTCCCTCAAAAATGCGGAATATGCGCTATACATGTAGATCTAGAGCACACGGCGGCTTAGTTTTGATTCAAGAAGCTTGGTCGCTGAAAAATGCGCCAAACATGAAGAAATCTTGTCTTGTCTTTCCGTTAATCCCCACAATCAATATATTGCTTATTATAGCATATGAACGTCAAGCTTGACCGAATACTTGGTTCTGTTCCGATTACGATAACTTTCTTGCAAATTTAGGATCGTAACTTCAAAATTTCCAATTAAAAAAGAAGAAAAAAGAACAATTCAACACATTGAATTTGCACAGAAATCAAGTCAAGGCATGCTTGCAGGTTACCTTTGTTCGACAGGGGCCCCGATCGCAGTGCAGGAGTGAATGACTGCTGCAACTTAGTTTCAGGTTGCACATTGCATGCGGTGCAACGCAATTCAGGGGCTCTCGCACAAATAGTTCTGAATGCACGATGTGCTATGTTGAATGAAGGGCAGGGGGTGTCGAATTTCAGCTGTTAAACATGTTGATACATACACTTTAAGATTTTATGAATTTAAGATGAAATTTGAAAATGAACATTGTAATTAATAAAAATAGACAAATATATTGAACAAACATTGGTGCAAATACCACTTTTTAAAGAAATATAACAAAAAATCGATCTAGATCTATCGTACAAAAAACTTGTCAAATCTTGGACATGCATGTTGCGGCCGAAAACGATCGCCGAGGAAAGTTATATTATTTAGCCCTGACTTTTATTTTGGGACTGAGATGATAGAACTCTGTCTCTAACGTTAGATCTATGCCTGAAATTAACGTGGCCTACCAAGTAATTTTGTCGCTGGCAGTTCCAGCGGTCGTGTACATTTTTGCTTATTACATGACGTCATCCAGCCACTGCCGAGAACCAATTTATGAATGAAAATATAGGAAGCATGCGCAGTGCCCCCACACAAAATTCCACCAAAACAAGTGTATAATTCTCGGCGCTAATGCAGTTTCGCACCGGCCGGTTACCAGCATACCTCATCACAAATATTTGTTCCCAAATGTCATGACAAGTCTCTCAGTCACATTTCGATGTCAATATATCCACCACTTTTCAAAATATCGTGATCGGGAATGGCTGTATTTCGGCTTCGATCTCAACGTCGTTGATCGACACGGCGTAGACATCGCTTCGCGGATCGCTTGGATTCACCGTGCATGCACCGTAATGTTGATATGAACTGAAGTTAGCAACCAAATCATGCGAACATAGATTCGCATGCGGCATGCTGGCAGTTTGTTCGCCACATTTTCGCATGATTAGGTTGCTAACTTCAGTTCATATCAACATTACGGTGAATGCACGGTGAATCCAAGCGATCCGCGAAGCGATGTCTACGCCGTGTTGATCAACGACGTTGAGATCGAAGCCGAAATACGGCCATTCCCGATCATGATATTTTGAAAAGTGGTGGATATATTGACATCAAAATGTGACTGAGAGACTTGTCATGACATTTGGGAACAAGTATTGGTGATTAGGTGTGCTAGTAATCGACCGGTGCGAAACTGCATTAGCGCCTAATTCTCTATCACCTCGTACCAAAATCGACCTAGAATTTCACTTTCGCGTATTTTATATGAATTATGAAAGGTATTCTTGGAGGATCTATTTTCTCACCGATACCGCACAGTAAGCTTTTTCGGTATTGATATTTTCAATACCGGTATTACTAATAGCTTCAATACCGGTATACCGACTAATACCGACTAAATTCCTAATTTATTGTGCAAACAGTGACCAATGTTTGTTTAGCCCTGATATGGCCTCTGATAAAGAGGAGATGCTTGTGGTCAGCTGAGGAATGCTCAGCATGGTCCATTCTCATTGACAAAAACTTTCTCTTTCTTTACCAAAAGTTATACGATCATGCTCTCTCCCCAACAAGAGCTGTGAATTACCTGTGCATGTGTGCAAAATTATCTCAGCAAGCACATGGTACAAAATCAATAAGTCAAGTTGCCAAATGCTACACCGCACAAACTCACTGCTACTTACTTTGCTCAACGTGTGTACATGCCCTAACTTCCAAGCACCAAAATTCCCTGCTAAAACTGTCAAGGATATATGCGTGATTTTGCCTTCACCGATCTGGCCCCACTCATTCACATTCAGATTCGCCCCTTTTGTTTACCCCTCACATCAACACGTGTTCGTCGAAGGTTCAAAGTTTGTTGACCTCAAATTTTGACGTCTCGTAAATAACTTTTCTTATAAATGTCCATTGTGTTGAACCCCCCCCCCCTCTCTTGTGAATCTCCACGTTGTCTACAAGTAACCCCCCCCCCAAACTTCCTATACCTTGGCTGCCTCTTTCTCACTAATTTTTCTTGCTTTTGTTTTTCTTTATCTCCCCAGCCACTTAATTCATCACTCTCTCTTTCCCATCGGCCCATTCTCTCCCCGTCACCACCCCTCTCTTACCACGAACAATCAACATCCTCCTCTTCTCCGAATCTCGATCTTCCCCTCTTTTTTTGTCAATTTCATCTTTCACACATGCCAAATTTTAGATGATCAAAATCTTATCACGCCACGAGACCATCATAAATTTAAATTACAATCAATCCAATAGTTTATTTTATTTTATTCATGACCGCACAGGCACAAAACGGATACAACACCCATCACAAATCACACAAATATTCTCAGCCACTTTCTTCCATTTACGATCACTTCACAGATCAAAATAAACAAAGAGGGATGGCGTAACATTTTTTCCTGTTAATGTTATCAACATTTTCTGTCTCTTTTTTATTTTCATATTTAATTTATTTATTCATTAATGTATTATTTCTTTATGTATTTATTTATTTTTTTTGGGGGGGTCAGACGATTTTTGTAGCAGGCTTATAGTGTAAAAGTAAACTTGTCATAATTGAAACAAGTCAAGAGCAGTCCAGAAAAAAACATTGCATAAAGAAAAAAAGTGTTAATCCCTGTGAGTCTGTCAATGCACAGCACCCCCCCCCCCCCAAAAAAAAAAAAAACTCAGTGGACATTCCCATCGATACAAGTTAAGAGCAGTCCGAGAAAAAAAAACTTGCATAAAGAAAAAACAAGTGTTAATCCCTGGCCCTGTGGTTTGTCTGTCAACGCCCCAAGCCAAGGTAGATACTTTGTTGAAGCCCGCAATACACCACGTGGTCAAAAGGCAGGCTAGGGAGTGTTTCAAAAAGAGTTTTGTCAGTGATTTTGTTTGTGTAGAGGGATGTTACAAGCTAGGAAACCCTCGCATGTGATTGGCGGAAAGCAAATCTGTTGTTGAAACCACTGAAAAAACTCTTCATGAAATGCTCTCCGTCTCGGTCGACTTCGTTGTTTACTGTAGCTGTGTACACGAGTGCATGGAGCTGAGCTGACATGCACATCAGTAGCGGTGGGGCCGAGGCCTCATGCAGCGGCTAACGGAGCTCAGACAGTAGTTAAGGGGCGATGCATTCATTTCGAGGTTAGATTATTGGATTCTGATTTCATTAAATACATTGAGAGAGCCAAAGAACTTATTGTTTTGGCTTAATTTTACTGTAAAAATACCCATAAACGACAATACAGAAGAAAATACCGGTATGATATTTTCAACTTCTGGTATGACGGTATTTCGGTATTGAAATTTCAACGGCGGTATCCATACCGGTATGACTTTCATACCGAACGGTATTACTAATACCGGTATATCGAAAAAGCTTACCGCACAGGTAAGAGAATTTCGATTACTTTTTGCTTTTCCGTCAAAATCTTACAAATTAGCGTCTATATGTCGTGTTCGTTGGAATTTGTAGAGTCTATCGCAACGTGCACAAAGTCAATTGGCTTCCGGGTTTCGGAGCGTCGCGTGAATATGCATGAAATTGCAGTTTCGATAATTTTTGATCGATACCGGTGCACGGTGAATCCAAGCGATCCGCGAAGCAATGTCGATCAACGACGTTGGGATCGAAGCCGAAATACAGCCATTCCCGATCACGATATTTTGAAAAGTGGTGGATATATTGACATCGAAATGTGACTGAGAGACTTGTCATGAGACATGACATTTGGTAACAAGTATTGGTGATAAAGTGTGCTGGTAATCGGCCGGTGCGAAACTGCATTAGCGCCCAGAAGTGTCCCCCTCCCCCTTTTTTTTTAAACAATGACCCTGGCCCTGGGTTTTTTTTTTTTTTTACTTGTAAAATTTTTTGGGGGACGAAATAGGCACGAAATATCGACTTTGTTTAAATTTTTCTTCAAAACCTCTTTTTTGCTTGTCGAATTTTTCCTCAGAAAAATGTCCCCCCCCACCCCCCATTTGGAAAATCATGGATCCGCCCCTGACATTTATTAATATTATATACCCAGTTGTTGTGTGTCCGGACAGGTTGTTTGTCCGGACGATCAGTTTTTTAGAAAGTTATTTGGAAAAATTTACAAGCGAAGTTTCATAAATGTTTGGTACAAATGTTAGGAAATATTATAGAGAACAAAATAGAAGATGATTACACTTATTGAATTCGTATTTTTAGTGTAATCCAAAGACAAAAAAGATGGCTTCAAAAATATTAAGTGTCCGGACACCCGACCCCCCATCCTACCACCACCTAATAACTGGAGAGGAACAACCAATATACGAGAGCCAGGAATTTCCATCCTGTGCAATTTCAATTACTGCAGCACGGAATCGTGATAACCTGTATTAGACATGCGTGCATAAAATTACATACATCACTCATGGTAATGGCTACTAAACTGCAGGCTCGTTTAGTACTCTGTGGCAGTCAACGTATCGACGTACGACGTAAATCTCTCATTTATCACATAAACTTCGGAACAATTTTATTAAAAAAAGAACGAACTCATAAAAATTGACTAACCTACAGATTAAGCTTATTTTACACGTTCCTTTCACCTCAAACGATTATAATTCCACAGGTTTTCACAACAACCACGGCACCATCACGCAGCAAACAAATTGCATTTACGGTAGCTTTGCACGATTTAATTTTCACGCGAACCTCGAAAAAACTGGGTCATCGATCGCCATCATGGAAAACAAAACACCAACATAAATCTCTATCTGGAATTTCTGTTGGACGTTTGGAGACGTAGATTCTTGAAAGGGCAATTTGCATTTACTCAAAAGAAACCCTTCAGGCAAAGTATATCATCAAATAATTTCAGAATGTCTAAGCAAGTAAACATTGGAGGAAATGGTTATTGGTTATACAGGCGCGGATCAAGGGGCACTTCCCCCCCCCCCTTTGAGAAGCAAACTTTCGATTTGATTTGATTTATTTCTTTCCACATTCAATCAAAAGTATATACAAGTGTAATCATTTTTTTTTCTTAGCATAACATAACGATAAGCAAATGACATAATGAATGCATATCCATTCTAATAATCTGAAATATATTTATTCCTGATTTCATTTTTTAATTATCAAAACAAATAGCAGAAAATATATATATATATACCGGTACATATATTGACATAATTCATTTTGAAATGTGGGAGACCTTCATCTTAAGCTTAGAGCTTGAAATTGATAAAGGCCTCAAATTATCATTATTATTGTTTTAGTTAAACTTAAAATTCAAAACAGAGGTTTGCCCCCTCTTTTGAAATTGAAGATTTTTTTTTCTTTTTCGGGTACGAAATATCCTTAATTCGCGCGGTTGAACCTCTTTTTTTGCCGGTACGAAATATCCTTTATTTGTGGTTGAAAACCTTTTAATTTTTTTTTTGGGGGGGGGCTTGTCAAAATTTTCCTCCGAAAAACTCCCCCCCCCCAAGTTGGAACATCCTGGATCCGCCCCTGAATGAATCGTGATAATACCTTGGTCACATTTGCTTTACGGCGGCCGTACGGCGAGTAGAAAACAGCCGTTTTATTAATTAATTCAAACCACCTAGTTGGACAAAAAAATGTTAAAACGGCTGTTAATTCGACTCGCCGTACGGCCGCCGTAGAGCAAATGTGACCAAGGTATTACTGATTTGTCGCCCCGATCCTGCATGAGACTCCATGAGAATTCATTCAATGATTTTTATTTTCACTTAAATTTTTATCTGACAAAACAAAAAAAATAGATTAGATTGAAGAAAGGGGTCATCGGCATGTCTTTGGTCCATTTAGGTCCTGGGGCCCGTTGCAGAAAGAGTTGCGTTTAAACGCAAGTCTAAAAATCAATCGCAAGTCCCAAATGCGCGCTGTTGATTGGTTGAAAATCAAGTTGCGCTTGGTTTTTAGAGTTGCGTTTGATTGCAACTCTTTCTGCAACGGGCCCCAGATCCGGTGGGGGTATATTCCTTCCCCCAATGGATCTGGTGGGTGTTTCATAAAGCTGTTCGTAAGTTAAGAGCGACTTTAAGAACGACTGGTAATCCTTTCTTTTGGTAAATGCTATACACCATTGGTGATGGTTTAGCGCGTAAATAAGTTCACCAGTCGTTCTTAAAGTTGCTCTTAACTTACGAGCAGCTTTATGAAACGGCCCCCAGGTGGGAGATGTTCCTGCGGATTGCCTGTCTTATCATCCCCCAAACATGATGATCATTATAATAATGATGATGGTGATAATAATGATGCAGTGGCGTACCTGGGATTTTCCACAGGAGGGGGCAAAACCGGTCGAAAAATTTGACAAGCAAAAAAAAAAGAAAAGGTCGCTTCAATCGTACCAGAAAAAAAATTGACAAGCAAAAAAAAATATAAAAAAGTTAAAAATAAAAGGTCTTCACGCTCGTCGGGGGGGATAGGTTTTTTCAAGCTCGTAAAGGGGGTAGGGATGTCTTTTGTATGGGTTGTGACTCGTCAGGGGGAGGGGGCAGATAGCCCCCTCTGCCCCTCCCCCCCCCCCGTAGGTACGCTAGTGTGGTGATGATGATGATGATGATGACGACGACGATGATAATGCATATAATAATGATAATAAAAAGCTGACAAGATTACCATAATGATGGTAGTGATGGTTATATTTTTACGCATGATGACCATTGGTACTGTTTTCTCATATTTTTCTTATGTTATCGCTCGAATTGCCGGTATTCCCTTCTCATTCCGTGTTACAAACATGCAGTCCAGGCTCTGCATATATTGCTGTACACACGCGTGACCAAATAATTTCCAAACACCCCCTAAACGAGTTTTTCTCTGTGTGAAAAATAACCCCCTAAACAAGATTTTCGCTGGCTTTATTTACACATTTTGGCCCCTAAACAAGTTGTCGCCAAAATATGACCTCAGGAAAAAAAAACTCAACACGTTTGGCTAGTCTTTAAAAAAAGGCTTTGGGGAAAAACATACCCTAAATACGTCTGACCCCGCGATTGACCATTGACCAGTTTTTCAAAACCACCCCATTTCTTGAAAATCGGTGGTTTTGATACTCTTTAACGAGTCCACGCGAGGACCGCGTCAAAAACTGAAGAAAAAAAACACCATGCACTTTAAACGCGTTTTTCTTTTTGGCGGGTATACAGCAATATATTTGATTGCTCCCCCCCCCCTCCGAACAGACATTACTTGTGCCCTGTGTAATCTTGAAGAGGACACTATAGTCCTATACTGAGTATCCTTTCCAAATGCCCACGTATACCCTCCACCTACACCGTAAAAAAAATATTTGGTAAAATTCTAACCATGCAGCACAAGGATAATCATGTGTCCAACCACTTTTGGGGCAATATTTTAATCCATGCAGAAAGCATATTGTCCAGTAAATAAGCAGCAATTACTTTAGAATGGGCAAAATTTTCATCACACTAAAAATTTTAAAAAAGATGCTCTCTTTATTCGAGTATCGTATGTTAAGATCCCCTTCAATGCAATAAAATGCTTTGCAACTTTTTCCAAATTTACCTCCTATACTTCACCCATCACTAATATTCCTTAATGTTCAAGTTTTAATAGATTTGTCTATTTTTGTCAAATGCTTTCTATTTTTTTTTTGTCTTTTAGGATATTAAGCTACTCCTTTAAGATATAGTTTGGTTGATATATTCCCCCTGAGACAAGTTTATCAAAAATATATATTGTGCATAGAGACAGGAATGTCGATACATTTTGCATTTTTGACAAGTCTATTTTAATGTCAATGGATTTATGGTGCTTTCCGAAGCTCGATGCTTTTTAAGTATATTTTTGCATTGAATACTATAAAAAAATATTCAGGTGTCAAAATTATTGGAGCAGCAAATCGATATGTTGGCAAGCATTTTGAATATGTGGTTTATTTTTGTTCGGCGGGCAGTCGCTACGCTCGCCCGCATAATATTATAAACATTTTGAGGGCCAAGGGCGGGAGACTTATAACCCTTACTGCTTTGTCAGATATCCTCTCCCACGTATAAGCTATCCACGATGGGCCAATTCCATTGAGTTGAATCAACGTCGAATATTTCTCAAGCCCCCAAAAAGCCCCTTCAACTTTTTAGTCTAGAACCGCGCCTGGTTACAAACAAATGGATGGAGGAAGAAAAAATCGGGACGAACTAGAATAACATGTTATACGTTTTTATACATGACATTATATCTTTTTCATTTACCCCTCCCTGCAACAATCAAACGGATGTGTGCCCCATTTATTTATGATCCTTTAGAATATCACTTCGTTTTGTTAGTTTTAGTTATTAAAAGTGAAGAACATACAAAAGGAAGAGAATAACATTTCAAAAGAGTGTATAAAAGGAAAATAACCATGAAACGCGATAAGATTCATCAAAAGGGCTAATTTTAAAGTCAATTTATGGTTTAAAAATTTAAGCTCGCGTTCGCGCTTGCATTATTTATCTATTACTTACAAAGTATATGTACCCATTCTTATTATAGAAATAAAGTTAACATATATACTTCAATCTTTAGTCATGACGGATGACCACCTCCCCCTCCCCCCCTTGTGCACAGGCATGGGGACTGGTGGCCATGAACCCCCCCTTCAAAAAAAAAACAAAGCTTCACGACCAAGGAAGAAAGGAAAACAAAACAGGGTCAATTTTTGTTGGAGGCAGGGGGTTTGCGGGGTCCGACCACTTGACCGAAGGTCCGCGAGACCGAGGGTCCGCGAGACCGAGGGCCCGCGAGACCGAAGGCCCGCGAGACCGAGGGTCCGCGAAACCGAGGGCCCGCGAGACCGAAGGCCCGCGAGACCGACTTTTTTTTCCTTCATCAGGTGACGAGTGGTTTAAAGGGCCTCGTTGAAGCGGCGTATGCCTGTTTTCGGAGGGGGGGGTAGAGCCAAAACATTTCCCGGTAGTGGGCTGTAGTGAGCACGCGAATCGTGCGAAACACTTATACTGAAAGGGCTCTCTTATGGGGGGGGTGTTTCCGATACTTACAGTAGAAACTTACGTTGCCTAATTTTACTGACACTACTTAATCATTACCTCTACTCATTTAAAGGTTAAGTCCACCTCAGAACAATGTTGATTTGAATCAATAGAGAAAAATTGCTCATGGCCATATCACAAAATCAAAGTAAATGTGGCATCTATATATCTTGGCGTTGTTGAAGGAAGCAATGTCAGGGACGAGCAACAACAAATGTTTTCCAAGTTGAGGATGGGGCTCGTCCACATAGGATGAGGGTAAGTATTCTGTATAAAGTTCCATTAAAAGATAACATGCCACATGGCCTCAGTCCCCCACCTTTCTGGGTAATCCCACAGATGATGACAGATCGACGTGATATACAAGAACTAAAAGATGCGGATCGATTGCGTCATTACATAGCCAGAGGGGTCGGGGTATCCCCCCCCAAGAAAAAAAAACACACATTAATTCTTCAACCGGGCTGGAGACAACAAAAAATACAACACAAAACAAAAGCAAACAAAGTGAGAGCAAGCGGGGAAGGGATTGTCGATGTTTCGAAAGGGTGGGTGAGCAGAGCGGGGATGGCCGCACCCTATCGAGAGAACCCCCCCCCCTCCCACCCCTTCTCCAGTTATCGCGACAGGATGGCTTGAGAGCGGGGAGAACATTCCATGCTAAGACTCCCCAAAAGCATGAAAAGTAACACTACACATGGCACTTTTTCTATATATTTTATTGGAGTTTTTGAATAGTTTGCCCCAGAGTATTCAAGAACACGGTTTTCATTTCGTAAAAGATATGAAAACTCTCTTGATTAATGAAGTTTGATGATTGACATGAGTTTGGGGGAAAAAATAAAAAGAAAGTTGTTTTAGTAGAGTAGATACATTGCACTTTGATCCTTTTGGGGAAACCATTTTCGACTAGCACTTTTGCTAACTTTTGGTTCTCCCTTAAACAGCATTTCTTTTGGTGCAAAATCACCCAAACCATTAATAATTTATGTTCATGCATACGATCAATTTTTATGGTGATTTGCTTCTTGTCAGGTGAAACTGCATCAAGACTCTTGTATTATATGCTGATATCATGGGGTATCACATTGTGTTCTTATATAGACTATGCTTATGTTATGAACTGCATTTATATAATTCATGTTATACAAACACATTCTTGTAAATATGTATTATACATAATATATTCATTCATGTAAATATGTTAATGTTAATAAACTCAACTCAAGATAAATTAATAAACACCTATTCATGGGAACTAGGGAGGGGACTTGTCTCGAAAGGGTGTGTTGAGTACACCGGCGTAAATCCACTTTGAGGAGTGGGGGATGATCGAGTTTTATCCTCCCCCCCCCCCATAGGCGGATCCAGGGGGGCGAGGGGCCCGGCTCCCCCTCCTATTGGCGGAGCAAAAAAGAAAAAAAAAAGAAAAGAGTAGGAAGACGAGTGAATAAAATAAGAGGAGAGGAAGACTTGAAAAAAAAAAATTCGCTCGCGCTTCGCGCTCGCATTGCCTGTCAGGCGATTCACATATCTTGTTCAACATGGAGCTTAAATATCAAGTTTGGAAGTCAATATACAAAACATATTTCTCCTTGGAAATCGAACTTTCATTAATTTGTGTGATTTACAAATTGATGACTAAAAAGTGCTCTGCTGTAAAAATGTCAGTTTTATTGTCTACATTGATTTATCAGGTACCTATTATTTTCATGTATTCCCTAAAGTTTTCAAAATATCCTTTTTCAGGTCTGATTGTCAAAACATATCAGCTAGCGCTGCCATGCTTGCATTTTGATTTGCGAGGTATTTCTGTCTCAACAAACTACTTAAAATCCCCTTTTCATGGCAGTTTATAAGAAAATTTCGGCTCCCGATTTGCGCTCGCATTAATGGTTAAAAATATATCAACTGATTACTGAAGCATCCTATTCATGATTATAAAAGTGCTTGAAATGTACATTGTTCAGGCCATAATATCATCAGATTCCGCGCCCTCATTATGCATTAATAAATAAGGTATCAATTTAATAATTAAATTGTCCCTTTTGTTTAATCTCGCGCTTAACAAGATGAATAGGAAGATATATAGTCATCATATTCATATGATAACATGTCCTAAGGATGTCATGGTCCTTTGTCCCAAACTCAAAATAATAATGAAAAATATCAGCTCCTTATCAAGTGCGATTTATATCCACCTTACAATTTTCCTACAAAGTGTTTGAAATATAAATCAAATCGGAATATCAAATATTTTAAGCTCGCGCTTCGCGCTCACCTTTATTTCATACTAAAAGTTGTATTTAGAATGCCTAGATTCTATGGCCCGTATTCTGAAGTCGGGTTTAATTTAAACTCAGGTTTAAAGTTGTGGTTTAAGTATGGGTAGCCAATTGTTACATAAATCACTAACAGTATATATATCATAGTTCGGCTCATTTGGCCTCAAATCATTCATAATTATTTAGGAATTATTAATAGATGATTGTCTTCACCATCGATGAATCAGGAAAGAGCACAGTAAATATAAAAAACATACATCTTAATAAAATTTTTGACACTTTCGGCTTCCCATAATTTTAGCACAGAGTTAGACCATGGTCTAAGTTAAACCTGAGTTCAGAATACGGGCCTATGTCTAAATCTGAAACACGCGCGCGCATGTTCATTCAGTTATCAAGTTTCAGATCACAATATCAAAAACTTTCTGCTCGCCCTTGGTGCTCGAATTATTAATATAAGAATATCCCCTCTTACTCATCCTTTTCATTATTTACAAAACATGAATAGGGTTCCGTTCTAGGTCTAAAACTAGAATTTTTCCGCTCACGCTTCGCGCTCGCATCAATTGTTTAGTTATGTAGGTATCCTTTCATGATTACAAAAAATAATTTTCCATTCTTTATGTAGAAATGTCAAATTTTTTTCTGCTCGTAAGTCGCGCTCGCCTTATTTGATTGTTGAAATATGTAACAACTTTATGGCTAACTGCAAGCAGTCTTTAACAGGTAGGCCTGATTTCCGATCATTTAAAAACGTGTATAAACAATTTCTGCTCGCGCTTCGTGTTCGTAGTAATTATTGCAGGCACATCTTATTTTCAGAATGTTCAAATTTTAGGAAAATATACATACAATTAAAAAAGAAATTTGCTCGCGCTTCCCGCTCGCATTACTGAATAAGGATTATGATATTATATATTTACGTTGATTTAAAGAATAAAGATAAGTAGTGACTCATAGGACTACCCCCTTCAAAGAAACAAACAAACAAAAAATCATCTTTGAGCGGCCGATTGGGGAAAATATGGATGAAAAAAATTCAGGGACCCCTAATGGCGAAGGCTGGATCCGCCCCTGCCCCCTCTATACACACATTTGAATATCTATTTAGCGAGCGGTCGAAGCGAACGAGCCATAAAGAACCAATTTTCTCGCTTTTAATCACATTTCATAATATAAATTTTAAAATATTACGAGGGGGCGAAGCGAGCGACCCCAAAATAACCACTGTTTTGGTTTTCAATCGCATTTTCAAATAGAAATTTTGAAGTACGGTTTTTTTTTTACTAATTACTTAAAATATGTTTTATTCCCTAAAAAGTGTGTGTGTGGGGGGGGTATTTGTACACGCCAACCGCCCACTCCAAAAAGTGAGTGTGTGGGGGCGGGGTTATATCCCCCATCCCCCGGGATTTACGCCAAGGGTTGAGTATTCTGATGTACTGGCCAGCCTTTTTTTATATAGAAGATTTTTTTTAAGTAGAATTTTTTTTTGCTTCTTTGAATGTTGTTCCCCGGTGTGGCCTTATACAGCATTCGCCAGGGTTAAACATTATTTTGAAAGAAATTCAAATATAACATGGGGTGGCACTTGGAGGTGAGCGTAGAAGCAAAGGAGAAAAAAAGATTATGTAGACAATGGAGAAACTCATAATATTAATATTGAGGCATAAGCGCCCCCTTCCCATTCGTAGTGTAAATGCATCAGATAATAAAAAGAGTCTTCTGACGGTTTAAATGCCACATTTTTCTGAAGCTCGTTCGCTTTGCTCCCCTCATTAATATATTTCGCTTCAGCATCTCATAATATTTTTATAGCCTTTTAAAGGGCCTAGTTCAGGGTTTTAAAAAATATAATTGTTGCAGTTGTCGATGCTTTGCTCGCATATCATGTAAGCTTCATCTGCCCCTTGTTAATAGTGCACTCCAGCCCCTCCCCCAATTTGGCCTAATACAGCATTTACAAAGAAAGAAATCGATACATTTTAATTGCCACATACTATTAAAATCAGCCCTTGACTATAGAGATTTCGATAATTCTACTCCCAACTTTAAATTGAGAGAAAAGAAAACTGTTTATAAATATCTTAGTTTGAGTTTACCGTGCACTTTCAGTGGTCAATTGCCAAATTTCCTGGGTGAGATGTGTTACGCATTAAAATGTTAAAAATTATTATGAAAAGCATTTTTACAAACTATTCCCAGTCTAATGATACTCCGGCAGAAGCTGAAATGTTATCTATATAAAAAATGATGTTAAAAGGGAATCTGTTAAAGAATAGTTGAGTGAATGAATGAATAAATAAATGAACAATTTATTACACCCTCGTAGCCCCCCAAAAAACAAAACAAACGCCAACCCCCCCCCCAAAAAAAAGGGGAAACGTGAGCGAGAAAATACAAATGCATAGGAGAACGTAAGACGAGCGAGAGCAGACAAGGAACAGTTCAAGGGACCGTCGCAGCTTCTCCCTCCTTGCACCCCCCCCCCCCCGGGCACGCGTTTTGCGCGCTCAGTAAGTGTTTCACACACGCTTCGCGTGCTGACTACCGCCCCCTTAACTAAATCCTAGCTTTGCCACTAATTTTAGACTTAGTTAACGGGAAGTTTTTTGTTGTGCCCCTCCCCATTTCAGGCAGAAAACGTAATAAGAGCGGATGCAGACTAGTGAACGATTCAAAGAAACGTCGGGGGTTCCGCAATTCGAAATTTGTCCCCCCCCCCTCCGTTAACAGGCAGAGGATGGATTAAGATGAGCGAGAGCAGCTAAGGAACAATTTAAAGAAACGTCGGACCTTCCTCTTATCTCGCGGGGGGGTAGGTACACTCCCCTCCCTGCACCCCCCCCCCGGAACGCGCTTCCCGTGCTCACTTCTGCCACCTAAACTGAAATCCTAGCAATTAATTCTAGACGGAATTACTCGGAAATATTTGGCTCTGCCCCCCCCCCCCCCCGCCCACTCTGATAACAAGTACCTGTTACGCCGCTGCAACGAGGCGCCTTAAACCACTCGACCACGGCAACCGATGAAGGGAAAAAAAGTCGGTCTCGCAGACCTTCGGCCTCGCGGGCCTTCGGTCTCGCGGACCCTCGGTCTCGCGGACCTTCGGTCTAGCGGACCCTCGGTCTCGCGGACCCTCGGTCTAGCGGACCCTCGGTCTCGCGGACCTTCGGTCTAGCGGGCTGTCACCGGGTTTGCAGGAGTTTCTGCATTATAATTTATTAATCAAAAATAAATTAACATGTTTACATAAAACAAAGATATAAATGAAAACATTTATAATGTGGCAATCGAATAGTTAAATAATACTGAAAAAGACTGATAATTAAATTATATATAAAGCAAGTGATATTGTAAATAAAGGGGCCAGCTATTTAAACACAAAAGTGCTTGAAGCAATAGCAGTCCATTATGATACGTATTTTCAAATATGCCAAAATAAATAAAAAAATTAAATTTTGTACAAACAATGTCAAAATTTGTGCTCAATCGCTTCGCTCGCATAAACTTTTTCCTATTACAAAAATGTCTGGCCCCAAACTTTAGACTCTTAAAGCCACTGGCACCCGCCCCTCTACCCTATAAACCAAAAGAAAAATCCCTCACCGAAAACATTATTGTGTCAGTCACCCCTGGGCCACCAATCGACACATCCATGAGGCCTAGAAAATTGAAAATGCAAACGAGAGAGTCGATGATGTCCCTAACTCACTATTTTTTTCATTGTTTCAAATATATATTTCATTATATTATTTATTTACACATTTGAACATTTGACCCAATATTGGATAGAAAGGGAACATGCATGTTTGATGGGCATCCCCCCCCCATATTGGGCTATTTAAAGCAACATTGCGTAAAATTTGCACGTTCCCATGCATTTTACCCAATAAGCCTATATGGGTAAACCTTGTTTTAGAGTGTAGTATTATAGGAGATCAACGAGGAGAAAAAAATGGCAATATCCATTTTTTATGAATGGGAAAACTTGAATATCAGACCAGCAATGGGAACCATACAGAGCCAGTCATGTGTCGTCCAGCGGATAAGGGACGGTGGGTGGTTTGGTATATGGAATAAAATGTATTTTTCTTTCCTCCGATGTAATTTAATTGTGTATTTTTTGTTCTCATGCTCCGCAGTTCTGTTCCACACGCCGCTTTATATTACTTTGTTGTATTTTTCATTGAGATTGCGAGGAATTACTATTTTTTTTTGGAGAGAGAGAAAAGAATAACAACTGATTTAAAAAATCAGTGTGATCAGGGCACGTACTATTATGATGTGTAGGCCCGGCCATAGTGTGATATTTTTAAAGTCGCAAATGAGTGAGGTGAATAATCAAGCGAATAACCCTTTTTAAATGAATGGGCCTAGTGTAGATTTTGATGTAATATTCAACAAATAAAACCATATTGTATTACCTTTCCTTTCTCCATTTTCGTCCCCCTCCCCTTTCTTTCTTTCTTTCTTTCTTTCTTTATTCGTGAAACTTTTTTTGGAGGGGAGGGGCCAGCGCCCCCAACCCTCCCTTCTCTCGAAATGTACACCAATTTCTGGGGGTTGCTATATTTTGTATCATTAAAATGAAAGGAAATTGAAGAATCCCCCCCCCCCCCGCACTTCGAAGGGCGTCAACATTTTGTTTGCAAATTGTTGAGACGCCCTCTAAGTTC
Organism: Lytechinus variegatus; assembly: GCF_018143015.1. Lineage (NCBI taxonomy): Eukaryota > Metazoa > Echinodermata > Echinoidea > Temnopleuroida > Toxopneustidae > Lytechinus > Lytechinus variegatus. The sequence goes on along the minus strand of NC_054748.1, from coordinate 8,397,550 downwards.
GTTGGTGAAAAATTAGCAGACTGCAGAATCTCGATCCGAAGTCTTTTCAGTACTTACAGAAACTCTAAATTTAAGGTCTACTTTCGTCATTTTAGAGCTTCCAGTGTGTTGTTGTGAGTATCTGATTATTCTAGCCTCTTAATGTGAATATTTCATAACTATGAGCAATGTTTTGTTGTTGATTTAAAAGGAATCTTTAGTGTGCAAAATTTGCAGTTAATCGCACCAGCCGCTTGATCTCGAGATTAGGACGTTACCGGGCTTTGCTACCTGTGTCCCCGTACTTGTCCCGGAGCGAGCGGAGGTGACGACACGGGGTCGGTACGATCGTTGGCGTCAGATCCTGAGCAGTGTGGCTGTGCTCCAGACAGTGGTGTAACAGCCGGGGGAGGGGAAAGCTGCCCCCCCCCCCTGATAGATTTCACCGGGGGAAAAAGGGAAATAAAGAAAAGGTGGGAGAATTAAGGAAGGGGAAAGAAAAGAGGCAGGAAAGGGGAAAAGTGAAGAGAAAGCGATGAAGCAAGAGTTCTGCTTGTACACTTGGAAAACGAGAGCATGAAGAGGGACATTCTAGCAGCATCAAGGAACTTGCGTGCGAATGAAAGATGGAGAAACACTTATATTGCTCCTGACATGACCAAGCAGCAGCGCGAAGAGAGCTGGAAGCTACGCCAAGAACTGAGGGCAAGGAGAGATCAAGGCGAACATAACCTAATGATACGACATGGTAAGATAGTATCACGATGGAGAAAGGACTTCATAAAAGACGATAGAGCAAAATCAGCCCATCAAGGTGAAAATCTCAAGGAAACTGTAATTCATCTCCTCCAACATCTAGCGACGAAGTTAGTGATAGTGATATTGAGATAGATGGCACATTTGGAGCAGTAGGTGGGGCTCCTAAAATAGTATGACTCAAGGGTACTACTGGAGAACAAGTGAATAATGGCACACAACTCAACCGAAGCAATTTGAAAGTGCTATACACGAATTCTGACTCGTTATTAAACAAAATAGAAAATTTACTCATAGTGATTGGAGTGCAGAAGCCAGATTTGATTATGATATGTGAAGTAGCACCAAAATCAAGTTTAAGCCACCCCGGAAGTGTTAAGACTAGAGGGATTTCAGACATTTACAAATATTGTTCGGGAATCCAGCCTTCGTGGAGTGGTAGTATATATTAGTAATAGACTAAATGCCCATGAAGTTTCCTTTTCTGTAGACTTTACCGAATCCATATGGTGTTCAATCCAGCTAACTGGAAAAGATAGATTGTTAGTGGGATGTATCTACAGGAGTCCATCAAGTTCGAATGAAAATAACAGGAAACTGTGATCTTATTAAAGCAGCCAGTGAGAATGGAGAAAAGTACTTATTGATCACTGGAGATTTTAATTATCCTGAAGTAGACTGGGAGAAGTCATATGTGAAAGCATCGCCCAATCATTCTTCAAACATGTTCCTAACTGCTACTCAAGAATCATTTCTTATACAACATGTATTGGAACCAACACGTCATAGAAGCGGACAGAAGTCCAATACTTTGGACTTAATGCTTGCTAACACTGACACCATAGTTACTGTACTGCAGTATCTTCCACCATTAGGACTTAGTGATCATGTATGCTTATTTGCCAGCGTATAAATAGGGAACTATCTCCATGGTCTCCAGTATCAAGCGGAATACCGCAAGGGAGCATTCTCGGACCTGTTCTCTTCCTAGTCTTTATCAATGACCTATCATCTGCTGTCAACAAGAGTAATGTTGCTTTATTTGCTGACGACACCAAACTTTACAATATAGTGAGTGACTTATCAGAGATCAAAGATCTGCAAGAGGACCTGGATAGACTACAATTATGGTCAGAGAAATGGCAGTTCCCGTTCAATGGTAGTAAATGTAAAGTTCTACACATTGGAAGGAATAATCCAGAAGCAAAATTTCATATGCTGGAACAAGAAGTGAAGTCAGTAGCTGCTGAAAAGGATCTTGGAGTAACAGTCGACAATCAATTGAAATTTCATTAGCATGTGTCTCTTGCTGTTAATAAGGCATATCAACTGCTCGGAATTATAAAGAGAACTTTCACTCAACTAAACAAATCTACCTTGCCAATTCTCTTCAAGACGTTAATTAGGCCACATCTGGAATATGGGAGCGTCATCTGGAATGGCAGATTTACAGAACATGCCAAGAAGGTTGAGAGAGTACAGAGGCGAGCAACAAAACTAGTAAAGGATTTGAGAAACTTACCATATGAAAGGAGACTCAGGGAACTTAACATGTACTCACTCTATTATAGAAGAAGGAGAGGAGATATGATAATGGTCCACCAGATTTTGCATGGATTGGTCAACATTTCTCCAGACCATTTCTTCTCCAAGTCTGGCAGTAACTCTACAAGAGGTCACTCCATGAAATTATTGAAATCCCATAGCAAACTGGATGTGAGAAATAAATCTTTTAGTACAAGAGTAATTAATGACTGGAATAGTCTTCCTGAAAACCTAACACAAATGCCATCAACAGACAAATTTAAAAGAAATATTGATATATTTTGGCAAAATAAGCACTTTGAGCTTCCATGACTCCTCACGCAAGCTCATGAAGTAGTAGTTTCCAGTGACCAATCTTACAAGAAGCGACCGGGAATTACAGGCTTGCGCCTTCATCCCGTACCAGATGATGATGATGATGAAGAAAAAAATATTTATTTTTATTAAAAAGGAAGGAAAGCAGGAAAAGGAATGAAAGAAAAACAACAAATCATTACGAATTAGGCCTAGGCCTAACAAGTTATGTAATGGAATAGCATGATGGGAAATAAATCAAAAGATGACAAAATGGCAGACAATAGTGGGAAATGAAGGTGGAATGGAATTATTCAAAAGCTAAATTGGACAAGAAAAAAAATTGATAACTTCCCTGGGGGCAAGACTTCCATATGTCCCCTCAACTAAAATTGAAAAAAAAATATAGAGAAGTTTTATAAAAAAATTATCTAACATATATCGAAGAGATTTAAGAAGGAAAAGTTGGATACATACCAAAATATGGCTTTATTCCGTCAAAAATTTGGGTGTGTGTAATTCCCAACGTCATCGGTTTATTTAGTCAGAAAAATAAATACCCAATATGGAGAGTAGACTAGTCGTAATATCGGTTAACCATTATGAAACCCATGGCTTTCAATCATTCCTGCTAGCTCAGTGAGTAAGGCGACAGAAAGAAGATGCTTCGATCAGCAGCGAGAGGTTCGAATCCAAGCTCCAACCGGAAGTAAGAAGAAAAAAAAGAAGAAAAGAGAACTACAGAAGGAGTTTTGGAGAGGTATTTTTCTTAAATAATTGGAGGGGATATATGGAAGTCTTTCCTAAATCGGGCTTATTCAGGGCACAGCAGAACCATTTTATCATTTTATTTTTTTCTGGGAAAAAAAGCAACACATGTCTTAGTAGCTAGCGCAGGGCTTCGATGAACAGCACCATCTATCATGTTTGAGCCTACAGTCGTAACATTGGCAGACTTTGCGAAGCTGTGATGCTCACCATGATGATCTAATTGTAAAACTTAGTTTCATCCAGTCATTCTCTTTCTTTTAAGGTATGCTCGATTTATACCTCAATCATTTCTGCAGGTAAATTATCCAAGAGCTTTGGTAACCAATTGATTTCTTTTCCTTAAAAAAAACGCCCATAATTTGCACTGACCCTTCAGTGAATACTTGTAGCCACCATATGGGGGCAGCTGCATGTATTTAAATTTGGTATCTCAGATCTGGATAAATCCCCTTATCCAGATTGGTGCTGGTCCCAACATAAGAGAGGTTGAACTTTATTAATGAAATTATTTATTTAAATAGATTTTATCTTCTTCTTGTTACACAGATACCTTGGTCCATCAAATAGTCGTAGCTGAGAAAAGAAAAACAAGTCACCATGTCAAATGCCAATGAGCTTCGGTTCGCTGTTAAGCAGCTTTATAACAATGTAAGTACAAGTTTATTTTATTGATTTCAAATCAAAACATAAAGATTACAACCAATTGAAATAAACAATTTTTACAAATTATCAAATAAAAGTCACATCGATGAATTAACATTTTTAATAACATCGTACATCATGGACATGTGACATCAAATTTGATGGATTCACAATATTGTGCTCCATCTATCTGTTGCAGCGAACAGGCCAAATTTCTAACTTTGGGGTCGACATCGCATGCAGGCGGAGGCAGCACACAGTGCTAGTGTACTGTAATGTGACTGTGATGCTTCAAAAAATGAAAACCATATGGCAGGATTTCACCGAAAACGGTCTAAATTTTGCACAGAAATATGCAAGCAAATTTCTCTCCCACCTCATGGACCCTAGTAAACAGCAGATCCGGTTGAGCCACAACGGCCAGCGCTAGATAATCGCATTCATGCATGCACTTTAGTACTAGCACGCGCAACATACTGTATGTCAATTTTTTTTCCAGAGGGCATTGCAGATTTTGGTCTGTCCGCTGCAACCGGTAGACGGCGCATCGTATTGTAAATCCACCAAATTGATTTATTTTTTTGCTGTTGGCGAGCGGCGGAGTTCTGCAGATGTCAGGTAACTTCTCCCCCCCCTCCCCCCAGCATGGCAATGGCCCTGGAATAGTGTGTATGATTAATTTTTTAAATCACCTGCATGATCAATGGCGAAGCTTTATGAAATTTCCACCAGGGATCTGTAGATTAGAATGGCCTTTTTTTGCCTTGGAGATTTCTTGTGCTGGGCCTGTAAGTATCCTTCATAGAGTCGTGACCTTGAAATAAAATGTTGAAATTGAATATCTACTGGATAACAGCTATACATGTAGATTACTTTAACAGTCCATGCAACTTTAGTGATTTGTCTGTTGTCTTGTTCATTTAAAATAATGCGTCTGTTTTGGCTTTTTTCTTCTTACAAAATTTACAGCTGATTTTCATGGGCAGGGAGTACCCCAAGGGCTCGGAATACTTCCGCCATCGATGCCACAGGGCTTTCATGGCCAATAAAGATGTGCAAGATCCAGAAAAAATCAAGGAACTCATAGCAAAAGGAGAGTACGTCCTCAAAGAAATAGAAGCCCTCTACATGCTTCGTAAATACAGGGCTCTTAAGAAGAGGTATTATGATCAATGACCATAGACTGAAAGAACTTATGACCGAGAGAATGACAACTAGCACAAAAGGACATTCGTATCGTGGTTTATTTCATGTTTTTCTATAAAATCGCCAATCGGTCAGTGATTGAGTATGATATGCCATTTTACAGGGTCACAGATAAAGGATTCAATTACCATTTCTTATATTATAAGACTCCATACCCAGCAATAAACTCAATTGTTTTTATTCTGAAGTAAATACAGAGTAGAATCTGCATAGTCTGAAGTTTTGTGATTTATTTAAGATGGATAAATTATACTTGCCATAAATGTATGTTCATTCATGACTATGAAATAACAATCCGCAGAAAAGCCCCTGGGTCATTCAACTTTCACAATTCATTGAGATATTTCGCCCATGTAACTGTCCTCATATCAACTTCTTAGCAACAAAACTGGCAAGTCTTAATTTGAATCTTGATAAACTAAAGGTAAAACATGCTTTGAGATTTCAGGATGACCGAGGACATTGTATGCATTTGAAACAAAACTATTCAGTTATAGAATGTTTTTTTTAATTTAATTCTTCCTCACATACATCTGAAATATTGGAACTTTGAATGCCAATAAATTTCTGAAATGTGTGTTCAGATAATGCTTGTTTTAATCAATACATTGAGTCATATTTTTATTTTCAATTTTTTTTCTCCTCTCACCTAACCCTTTGAACTCGAAAAGTTGGAAAACCAGCTTAAAGTCATGTGACTTGAAAAGCAAGGGTTTTAGATGTCACGTGACCTTTGAAAATGACATCATTTTAGACATATTCAGTCAATAACCAAAATTATACCTACAAAGGAGGCTTGCATGATACAAGTAGTTCATGGCGAGTCGTATACAGACTATGCGTAAAGGCCACCACACACCTTATGACGCTATTTGCTTTTAGGCATAGCATCTGAGAAATTGCACTTACTACTGCGTATCCGCGTTGTTTATCATAATACGCGTTATGCAACTCTGGTGTCTGATTGGCTGGAGGTTGGATTGAGCTTGCAATCCAGTCATAAGGATTCAACATGTCAAATTCTTCCGATTTTCCTTGCGACTTGTCTCTGACAGTCTGACCGGTCTGTGATGCTCAAGCTGACAAGAGCCGTGACGTCACATCTCCCCTCACCCAGTTGCAAGCCAGTCGGCGACCGGTTGGGTTGTGACGTGTACTTCTGTCAAAGCAGTGATTTTGAGACAAAATTTGAGATTACGTTATTACGGCAAGCTCCACAACATCAGCTGGGCCAGGCTGGGTACCACTGACATGGCTTGGCTCGATTCATGAGAATAGTTTATTTACATATTTCAAATGTTATGTATTTCTTCAATTTACAGATAATCTTGATATCTGCAAAGAATTTGGGGTGAGGGTGATGACTATCCCAAATAATTCAGGGTTAAAAGGGTTAAATCCTGAAATTTTGTAATATGTAATGGAATTTATGATTTTTTTAATATATAGAACTATTTTGCCATCATTACAATAGTCAGATATGTAGTATATGTGAACATGAATTTTATTTTTATGTGAAATGTGTAATACTTTTAATAAAGCAGTATTTTCAGGGGCACAACCCAGTCGAAAACCTCTAATGAGTTCTGATCCTCAGGGGTATCTTATAAGGTACATTATTATTCACTATGCTACAACAACCATCCACATCTTTGTGGCTAAAATTATGATTTGAAAGCAGTTTACCCCGACATGTACATAATAATAATAATGATATGAAAGAAAGTGATAAGCTTAATAATGACATATGTGTACATGGACTAGACTCCATTTTTTTTTCAATTGTTTATTTCCTAAAGACATATTTCATTTTCATATTCAAGCAATAATAAGATTGTTTTAGTACTGTTTTGGTTTTTATCACCAAATATGAGGCCACTCTGTCTGACATGATGAAACTTTTTGATTATATGTGTACATGTATTTCATTGTGTTAAGCCTACTTCAAATGGTGTTATCTGGTGGTGCAAATGGAATTAATGGCAATAGCATGAAATCAAAGTGCTCATTTAAACCTTGGACTAGTCTGGTTTGACCTTCCTTGGTGTAACACACCAAGGTTTAAACCTAAATTTAAGGTCAGGGGGCTAACTAAACCTTTGTGAGGCTTGTTTTATGTAAAAGCCACAGTACAGTGTTAAGAACAACTTCAGACTGAGTTTCGAAAAGACAACATTCTTGGTGTTTAAAATACACCTTGGAAATTGAACCTACATGTATTAAACACCAAAGTATTAGGATATTTCATTTATTTGTCCGTTAAAATGGATAATTGTATAACTTGACAATTCTTGCAACAAAAATAAAATTCACAGAATAACATAACAACAATGAACATACTGGTAACATAATAACATAGTAACATAATAACATATATGTTGTAATACTAATTGGTGTTCAACCATAAACACTGAATTTTAATAATGCTGGTGTAAAGTGCTCAGTGTGGCCGTCTTATAACACTAATGGTGTAGTGTTAACAGTGATGGTCTAGTTTTAATACTACCAGTAATTCATTAAAATTTCAACACCAGTTCACTGCATGTAATAGATCTCCAGTTATAATGAGAGCTTGATCTCTCTGTTTCAGTTACAGAAATTTGTATTGTTCCATGTTGTATGATTATGATGTAATATAAAACCATGTAAACCTCACATAAGTGACTTAGGGTGTGTTTATGCTTCCATTGCGAGGACAGAATCAGCGATTTCAAACGTCGATTCAAAACGCCGATCGTAAACGTGGTTCTGGGAGTGCTGTTTATGCTTAACTTTTCGGAGCAAATCATGATCTCCAGCTGGCTTCGCATCGTAAAGCGAGGTCAAATTGGGCGCGCCTTTTTTCGAAAGTTTTTTCCGATTTTGTTATTACGTGTAGATAACATGGGCAATGCGACTGTATTTGCCCGCGGATTTTCATCTCACCGGAAGCATGTACCAAATGACGTCATTTAAACACGTTTACAATCGTGGTTCTGTTTATACTTCCCCAGAAAGCCTGATTCTGGTCAAACGACGTTTACAAACGCACCTTTTTGTGAGTTTACGATCGGCGTTTTGAAACAGCGTTTAAATGAAAGTAAGCATGGACGCAACCGTCTTTTGGACTAATCACGTTTGGAAACGCTGATTCTGGCCTAAAAAGTGGAAGCATAAACACGGCCATAAACTGCATGGCATTTAAATGGTTACATCAATTTTCCAACTATACATGTGGGTTGTTGGTTGAACTTGGTAATTATCACATGTACATGTAGTTTAGTTTCTCAAGTTGCTTGTATATATACTGCAAAGATGATTCTCTATTCTGCTCACTGATCAGTATTGGGGCTTGACAAAACTAGTAAATGTGATAAATTGTTGTGAATTCTTTGCTAATTTATGACATTTTCTGTGCAAACACCTGCACATATATACATGTACTGTACGTACATGTGCCTATTATCAGTTTACTCTTTCATTTTGAAATGGACTTGAAAATTTTTTTAGTATTCATTGTTTGTTTACTTGTGAAATATAACTCTTCTCTCTCGACTCTCTCTCCCTCTCTATCTTTGTCCCTCTGTCTCTTTCTCTCTCGAGTCTGCCTGTCTGTCTTAAACACCCATCTCTGTTTTAGTATTTTGATATTTATGTTTCTTCATATTAATTATGTTTTCCCAAAATGTTCTCTTATATTATTTTGCATCCTTCCTTTGATAAAAAAAAAACTGTCATCTTGAACATTGAAGTATCAACCCCCTTTTCAACTCATTCTGGGAGCTAAACTGGGATGAGTGCTTGCGCAGTTATAACCTCTGTATACACCCCCCCCCCCTTGTATCGTGTTTTCACCCTCAGTCTCTAAATATGTTGGCCATCTTTCAGGCCAGGAGTCACTTGTCTTTACCCCTTTTTGTGCTCCTCTCTCTCTGTCTTTCTTTGTATTCCTCCCCTCATTTTGTTTAACTGAAATTATCAAATGTTATATAATTATATTTTACTCTATGAAATGTCAAGCGCATCACAGTTCGTTATCCTCGATGAATCCAACGGGGTATTGTGATTGTATAGATTTTAATAATGAATGAGAAATAAATGGAGTACAATTATGTACCAAATGTATTCTTTGAAATGCAATCAAAACAATGTTGGCTTGATTTTGAGTGTGTAATGCGTCAATGTACAGTGGATAACAGGGGACATGAAACGGTTTTGAGAGGGGGGAGGGGCTGACCACGCAAAAAATCACAACCAGATGATCATATTTTATATGTTTTTATACAGTTTTGGAAAAGTGGGGGGGGGGGCAGAAGCCCATCCAGCTTCCTTGGTTCCACAGCCCCTTGATCATACAGTGTAGTAAAAATACAGAGTAGATTTCTGCCTAATCTGCAAGCACAGACTCATATTGACACTTAAACAAATTACTAGTATGTCTAGAGAGACGACTAGACATGGATCTCTCTGTGTCAAACAAGCCTAACTTCAGTACATAGTGAACCTAGTCTCACTACTTCAGACCCTGCATCATGTACTATGGGAAAAGCCAAGGTTCTGTGCCTGCATACTAGAATCTGTCAAAGTCGGATTTCTTGGGGAAAAAAAATCTGTTCAGCTAAAGCAAAATTTGACCTCAAATTATGTAAACAATTTGTTTTGCCGGCATGGTCTGTGTTAAAATTATGGGAAGCCCAAAATTCAAAATTGCATGGATGTTATGTGTATATGTTTCTTATCTTTACTTGGATCTTTTGACATGTTCTTTTGTTTTAGTGACGAAGAAAACCATTTCGGTAATCATTCCTAGTCAAATAAGAATGATTCGAGTGTTAAATGAGTTTACAAAGTGAACTTGTACTCCCGGGGAGTCACTCTCCACATGACCTGCTAGGCACCCGCATCCAGAAAAAGCGTCGAAAAGGGTCCCGTATCAGGCACTCGGGCGGCGTCAACGTCTTTGGCAAAAAGGGTTGCATTTCAGGACCACTCGCTGGTAAATCGCCGTTTAGGGTATCCTTTCCTCTCTCTTCACGCCATTTAGGGTTGTTAATTTGGTTATGAAGATTACGCCACTGAGGGTTCCAACTGAAATTCAATACCTGGGTCATTCCATCTGGATTCACCCAGTGGTTGCACCCGACCGTCTCAGAATTTGTTGTAAATTGGTACACATAGAATTCACCATGGCCCATGCACAAAACAAAAAAATTAGTCAAATCGGTCCGTCGGTTCTCGCGCTACGGCCCGCCCTTTTCTCCTTGTTTTGAATGGGCGTGACCTTCAACTTTGGCCATTGTGTCGTAACGTGTCGACCAATTTTCACGAAACTGGTACAAATCAAAAGGAAATTCAGAGAGGAATCCAAAACATGCATCAAATGTATTGGAGCGATTTATAAGGTCTTGACCTTTACTTTGACTTTGAAATTTAGTTCATGTAGTTATGCTGTTTAGGATACAGGAGGGTAGCAGTCCATGTGGTGACACCCCCCCCCCCCCTGGGCTTGTACTATTAGAGATATCTGTCACAATTGGCTTTCCATAATTAAATCAGGCAGGGGTGGCGCCAAACAAATAATATCAATAATAACAACTTAAGACCAGAGTTTATTAAAAATTAAGCTTGAGTTAATGCAGGACAGTGTATCTCTATGGGTTATTATAAACAAACTAGCCACAGAAAATACCCAACAAAATCATAATAAAGCACATTGTATGTTCAATATAATATATCTTTAATATTCATCATCTCACCTTTTACCCACACAGCAAATCAAGTCTATCAACATGAGCATGACATGCATTATATAGTGTTGCATGTCAATATATATATGAACGTACATATAGGTTATTCAGCTTCATATGTTTAGTTTCTATATATTTTATAACGGTTCCATGACGTTTGCTCCGGCGACAATTGCTCCGATGAAAATCTGCATCTTTAAGCCAAACATACAACCCAACCTCCAAAACCAAATAAACCCTGATCCTAATCTTTACATTATTTTGTTCCAAAAACACTCTTATTAACTAATCTTTTCAATCTTCTGAACCAAAACAATTCAAATCCAACTCTAATCCTATGCCCTATGAGATATGAAGACCGGAGCAAATGTCGCAGGAGTAAATGTCGTGTCACCTATTCTTTGACAAACATCTGGGTGCCGAAAACACAAAGATTAGCGATTAATCGCTAAATGAAATGACCAATCAAGATCATCATTGCATGTGCATTTTGCTAAATAGACTGACTATGAACTAATCAGAATTGTCCTTTGAAATTAGCGATCAATCGCTAACCTTTGTGTTACGGGACCCTGGTGTGATGAATGGGAAAGAAAAATTGACTAAAGGGGGGGTCACCCTGATGATTAGTTAATTCTAATATAAGCAGGAGAAAGTGGATAAAAATATTGACGATTTGATGAAAATCCATCAAAGAATAAAAAAGTTATACTTCTTAAAATTTTTAAGGTTATGACCTCGTATGTGAGCAACTCCCCCATACACAATGTAGAGTAATTTGAAATCCATTAATTCACATTTTTCAAATTAAAAAAAAATTCTTATAGATGGGGGTTCGAGATGTGTCTAATGATATATCCCCCTCATAAATAAAATCATTTTCAATTTAAAAAAATAGAAAATTGCATTTTGGCGGAATTTATATCGCACAGCATGAAGAGTTGCTCATCTATGACGGAACAAAATAAAAACTTGAAAAATCCGCGACTCATTATCAAAATCCTTCATAATTTTTTTTTTGAATTTATTAAACCCATTTATTATTGGCTGATTTCCTCGTTATCATCAAATGTTTTCCAAACCCTTTGCGCTATCATAAGAGGTTACATACATGTACATAGTGAAACAAATATTGTTAATAGATCCACTGTCATAATACACTAACATCACTTCTTCAAATTTCAATTAATATTCTTCATCTACAAAAAAAGCATACCAATAAGCTAAATAGATCCTGGTCCTTGTTGCATAAAAGCTACCATTATGCTAACTTAGCCAGCCAATAGTAAACTTGTATGGAATCCTTGATTCTGATTGGCTATTGATCAGCGTTACCATGGCTGGCAAATGTACCATAATAGTAACTTATATGTAATGGAGCCTCGGATGTGCTTCATAATTACAGTGTGCACAGCACTTGATGAATTCCTTCTAGTAAAATACACCAGGTTTGGTTTCAGGCTTTCAGCACAAGCAGATTAATATCTTGACAATGGGCATAAGTACTTCATACAAATTCAGAGTTAAAATAGAGCACCAATACAATGAAAAAGAAGAAGTTTCCTTTTTTTCTACAGATGATGAAATAATTTCAAAACATATTCACAAAAATATTTAAGAAATATCTTTTATTTCGGCCATAACCATTGGGTTTCTGTGTTATTTCACGGGTGGTAACCATTATGAATTTCAGTACCTGATGATAATGAAGATAAAAATAATATGTAAAGTATTTGAAATAAGTAATGATGTCAATGGTAATAGCAGTTTATAATAACAATTACAACAATAATTATTATAATCATCAACTTTGTCACTCGTCATTATAAGAAAGATGAAAAAGTGAAATTAACAATGACAAAACTTATACACTTTTTGATGAATGTGCTTCTGAAAAAGTTCCAAATCAGTACCGAGGTAATCAATAACAAAAAAAAATAATAATTTGAAATCTTTTGCATTAGAAATTGTTATGAATTCAATTTAACACACTCAAGTTTCAATACAATTTTTTCCACTCATTCTATTTCAAAGGCAAACCCATATTTTCAAAATATATTTATACAAAATCAATAAAAGTATTAATGATGATATGATGAATTAAACAACTTTACTCTACAGACTACATCGTACCTTGCATAAGACTACAAAATTTAAAGCTCGCTTTTTAAGGATTTAAGAATGGGAGAAAAAAACGGGAAAAACTTTTTAAAACTGAATGAACATTGCAATTAATGTACTTAAATCTAATTTACAAAATAAATGGATACGAAAAAAACCAAAAAAAAGTTTGGAAAAAAAATATTGAACTCTAAATCACATTGTTCAAATTGTTAAAATAGGTTTACTTAAAAAATTAGAAACTTTAAAATCGAACCATAGTCACACAAATACATATAACATATCTCATGGGGCAAAATAATTTGTGCTTAATATGAATAGTGTAATGCTGTTTGAAATACAATGTATATATATTCATTAGCTATAAAAATAGAAGCTGCTTGTCCCTAATATGGTAAATAGAAGAGAGGGATAAGGATCGGCTAAGATGCTTTTTATCCTTTTTTTGGGGTGGATCTGAGGAGGGGAGAATAGTGGCGGTGGTAGTAATAGCGATAATACAGAGTTTTTGCAACCACTATGCAGACACATTCTGGAACAAAGAGAATCTATTGTCGAAAGCTCTTCGAAGCAACGCAGTCGTTGTCGAAGACCGGTGAATACAAACAGCAGTATCGTCCACGACTCTGGATAAACAACACATTTGCAATTTTTCGTCGGCTCAGAATTTTTGGACAGTCAGCTGTCCTGGTTCACAAATTTTCGACAAAGTCAGCTCAGCTTTTCTTCGTTATGTGGCAGACAGTTTCAATAGATTTACCGTGTTCTAGAATCTGTCCCCATGGCGATTGCAAACTCTCTCTATTGGTGGTGGCTAAGGAGGAGAATAAAATGGAGAAGGGGAAAATGAGGACGAGAAGGAGGAGAAATAGAAAAGGAAGGAGGAGAAAGAGGAGTAGAAAAAGGAGAAAGAGTAGGAGAAAAAGAAAGAGGAGAATAATGAACATCTCAAATTGAAGCAAGAGAATACCGAAGTGTGACGTCATCAATATTCACTTTTTGCATATCAGCATTTTCAATACCATATTTTGGTAGAGCATGATGAAAAACACTCACAACCCAACTTTGGTGGGAATCGGTCCATGGGGGCCCCAAGATATGACCTCATGAATACATAATTAGCCCCATGGAATTGAATGTATTATTGGCCTGGATCCTCACATTCAGAACCAGGCATGACTTCAATGGGGCTAATTATGCATTCATGTAGTCAGAACCACAGTAAGGCTCCCATGGACCGATTCTCACCAAATATTGGTAGTGGGGATTTTTTCATCATGCTCTACCAAAATATGGAATTGAAAATGCTGAAATGCTAAAAAAGTTTTTTGTGACGTCATCACTTCAGGGCCCCATCTGTAAGACGGGGCCCAGTACTCCATTCTTGCATCCATCTAGGATAACGGCAATGCTCTTTATGAATGACACCAAATCCTCGAGGACATTTACATCTAAAATCAAGCCATTAAATCACTCATCTACTAAGTATATCTAAAGTTTAACTACATACTTCACCTATATAATCCCATTTTATGGACGGGCAAACACGAAGAAAACAAATACCACTGCACAGTAACACAGAAAATTGCAATAAATCATAAATTCCACCATAACCTATGAGGATATGATTAACTACAATTGAAATCATTTGCACCACTAAATCCTTCCAGTTATAAGATTAATAAAGAGATACAATCCAATATTTAATCCATGTTAACTCTTCCGCCTCAGAGTTTGCCATGGATTGTAATCGATATCCGTATGATTGATTGCATCATTCTCGTTACTTGACACAGTTCTCACTTTCAGTGAAAGAGTTATGGAACTTAAAGGGAAGTGAAACCCTTGGAACAAGTAGGCTTGTGTCGAAACAGAAAAATCAAAGAAACAAATCAACGAAAATTTGAGAAAAATCGGACAAATAATGAGAAAGTTATGAGCATTTGAATATTGCAATCACTAATGCTATGGAGATCCTCCTATTGGCAAATAGGCAATTAAAGTGAAATATATACCAAAGTAATGGCGAGAGTTGTTCACAAGTGACATCACACATCCTTGTCTCATTGCCAACTGGAGGATCTCCATAGCATTACTTTAGTGATCGCAATATTCAAATGCTCATAACTTTCTCATTATTTGTCCGATTTTTCTCAAATTTTTGTTGATCTGTTTCTTTGATTTTTCTGTTTTCAAACAAGCTAACTTGTTCCAAAGGTTTCATTCTCCTTTAAGTGTACAACGAAATTATTTTAGATAACAAAATATAAACATTTCAACACCAAGATATTTGTACATTACACAAGCATACATTGAACTTAACCTGCAGTTTTCTGCAGCATTTCATATTGGCTATAGTACATAACTATTGCATGCATGCAATTCTTTGTACTAATGAGCATGCAAAATTGTGCATTTATGTTACATCAACTGCAAAAAACATTCTTCTTCATGAGCAAACGTAGTAAACATAAACATACATCTATGCTCTATTCATAAACATGTATCATGATTTCAGAAATTAGTTAGGACCTTGAGCCCATTTCATAAAGGACTTGCAACTGTTGTAACTTTGCCATTATGGCAACTACCATGGAAACCTTGATTCTGATTGGCTGCTGAGCCCTGTTACCATGGTAATTGCCATAATGGCACAGTTACAACAGTTGCAAGTCTTAATGAAACGGGCCCCTTGTTTAATAAGTCTTGCTATCAATTGCAAAGTAAAACCTTTTGTTATAAGTTAATCAAATCAAGCAAATCTGACTGGCTCAGAGCATGATTGCTGCTGGTTCTGTTAGCGATAACAAGTTTTGTGAAATGAGGCTGTTGTCCATAAAAGACTATGAGGTATTCAGGCCTGCCAACATTTTGAAAATGAAAAACAGAGAGTACTAATTGTTCTGCACAAATTTTTCTGTTGATTTTCTGTTGAAACACTATATTACACTTACATCCATACACACAACCCATATCCCATCACACAAATGCATAATTATGGGCAAATTTATTTTTTTATCTTAAATAAATGGAAAAATGGAGTGCTCTTTGGTTGATACAAAAATCTTCAAAACGCCAAACGGGGTAGCTCCTGGAAAAAAGGGGTAGTTGGCAGGCCTGTTGGCCGTTTCATAAACCTGTTCGTAAGTTAAGAGCGAATTTAAGAATGATGGTGATCCTTTCATGCGCGCTAAACCATCGCCAATGAATATACCATTTGCCACTAGAAAGGATCACCAGCTGTTCTTAAAGGGGAATGAAACCTTTGGAACAAATAGGCCTGTGTAAAAACATAAAAATCAAAGAATAAGAATAAAGAAAGTTTGAGAAAAATCGGACAGAAAATGAGAAAGTTATGAGCATTTGAATATTGCAATCACTAATGCCATGGAGATCCTCCCATTGGCAATACGACAAGGATGTGTGATGTCACTGATGAACAACTTTCCCTTTGGTGGACTATAAAATACCCTCAAAATGTCTCTTTTTGCTTTTTCTTATGATGATACAAACTCTTTATCCATTACATGCCCTCATGTAGAAAGAACACATGATCTATGGATAGATGTGATAAAAGAGGCAATTCAAGTGAAATATATACTAAAGTAATGGGAAGAGTTGTTCACAAGTGACATCACACATTTTTGTTGCATTGTCAATTTGCTATCTCCATAGCATTAGTGATCGCAATATTCAAATGCTCATAACTTTCTCATTATTTGTCCGATTTTTCTCAAACTTTTGGTGATCTGTTTCTTTGATTTTTCTGTTTTCACACAAGCTATCTTGTTCCAATGGTTTCATTCTCCTTTAAAGTCGCTCTTAACTTACGAACAGCTTTATGAAACACCCACTTGGGTACTGTTCAATATCCAACGGGTTTCTGAAATGTAAATGCGCATGCCAAAAATTTCTTTTAAACAGAAATTCATCCCTGGCTATTGCAATCTTCTTTGTACAATAAGGGGGGCTGAAACAAGCAATAAATCTCAGAGACGACTATAGACAGTTGCATGCATCCCCTGAGCGTTATACTACTAAAGCTTCCCTGATCTGAGGAATATGAAAATATACATTCAGATTTTATTCAATTAAAGTTATAAAGAAACAAGGATCGCTGGTCCAGGGACCAACATATCGGCCTGAGGACCAATTGGTTTCCGTCTTCGAACCACTGCTGTTTGAAAATGCTCTTCGTAGAGACAACCTAGCAATTTGACATTGTACAACTGATGCATTTAACTGATTTCAATATGCTCATTGAACAGATCTGGTGACAGAGCACAACCTTGTGGAACTCCCTGTTGCTGAACTTTGCGGATGCAGTGGCAGGGGGTCATAAACTCCTAAGGTCTACATGACATCTAATAGAGTACCCTAAGAACAATGGAACAGTCCGTATCAACATATTCCTACCATAACATCTGAATACACTTCCTGGACCAGTCCACTCCAATGTAGGGAAGGCCAGGATGATTTCAATCTAATCTCACTGAATACCACAGCTCATTTCAGATAAATTTTGACATCACAACAATGGATCTGGGGGCCCCTTGGCAGAAAGAGTTCTGATCAAACACAACTTAAAAGTTGAAACGTAACTTAATTTTCAACCAATGAAATATCTGTATTAGGAAATTGCAATCGATTTTTTAGTTGCGTTTAAACAACACTCATTATGCAACGGGACCCTATTTCATAGAGGCAAGAAAATTTCCTAGTTCTTACACATCATGATGTATAAAAATAAGAGAAATATTTGAGTAATTCAGATTAAAAAAATATTTTTAGTGTCAGGATTCATACTAAAGTTGTCCAAGGAAACAGAAGATAAAGGAGCATTTCATCAAACAATAGAGACTTTCAATATTTGTTATAAGCTACTAAAATCCTTGAATCTGATTGGCTGAGAGCAAATTTTGTCTGTGAAAATCATAGATCAGAATACGGCCAAATTATTCAGATTGTGTTTAATGTCTTCCTATTTCGGAAAAAAAAAAATGAAGTGCCTATGACAGTGCATATGAATCAAAGTTGACCTACAATGCAGATGAAGCAAAATGGAAGATAAAGACAGCAAGACAATATTCAATATAGATATTATTTCTCATCAATTCATAGAATTTGACTTAGTAACATACAAATTTCAGTTTGACAAATATTCTAATCAAGTAGACACAGAAATGTATGCGTTACATGATTACGCACTACATACTTTTGACCGAATCAGACCAACACATAGAATTTCATGTAGGGTTTTATTATAGTAATTATTAGAGAAGCTAGGTGGCCTGGTGTTTCATAGATTAAATTTTGACTCAGAATTACATATAAAATCCTATTTCTGTGCGGTATATAATGCATCACCGCATTGGTCAGATTTCACGGCAGTATCTACACTTGCTAAGAATGATGAGTCCAACATGTGCTTTTTCATGTTGGTTTGTATCCAATCCTCAATAGTATTCTTTGGGGGGCTTTCTGGTCCACTGTATGAAAGAGTTTTGGTTTTTCTGCAGTGGACTTGCCTGACAGTTAATGCTCATCATCCTCTTCATCGTCGTCATCGTCGGGGATGGGCGTGGATGCCCGT
This sequence comes from Lytechinus variegatus, assembly GCF_018143015.1. Lineage (NCBI taxonomy): Eukaryota > Metazoa > Echinodermata > Echinoidea > Temnopleuroida > Toxopneustidae > Lytechinus > Lytechinus variegatus. The sequence goes on along the minus strand of NC_054748.1, from coordinate 8,378,917 downwards.
GAGCTGCTTGGTGACGGCGGAGCCGAGGCTGCTCTTGGATAACGGAACATCTGGTGGTTTAAAATAGAGATGAGGTTGATATTAACAATGGACCAACGATGAAGAAGATGAAAAAGAAGAAGTATGAGAAGGAGAACAACAACATAAAGAAGAGGAAGAAACACAAAAATAACAATAACGAGAAGAATAAGAGGAAGGAGAAGAAGATGGAGGAGAAGAACAAGAACAAACTGAGATGAAGAAGGAGGAGAAGGAAAAAAAGAGGAAGAAGAAGAGAAGAAAAAAGGAGGAAGAAGAGAAGAAAAAAGGAGAAGAAGAAGCAGCAGAAGAAGGAGGAGGAGAAGAAAAAGCAAGGAGGAGAAGCAGGAGAAGGAAGAGGAGAAAGAGGAAAAGGTAAAGAAGAATAAAACAAAGACAAAATGAAGGAAAAGAACAAGAGGAAGAACAAGAACAGGAAGAAATGAAGATAACGTACCGTTCTTTCCTCCCCATTCTCTGGTCCTTCAAATAATTCAGGATGCGTCTTGTTGAGTGCTACATAGCGAGCCTTACGATAATACTGTCAAAATGGTAAACATGGATAAAAGTGAAATTATAGTTCTAATTGTGAATCTTTATTATGAACAAAAATGTCTCTCAATTAGAAATTGTTAAATCATACATTATTCTGAATATATTCAATTACATGAAGAGTATTGTCTTACCAGTAGTAAATTCTTCCAATAAATAGTTCATCCAGCATCTCTGTTCAACATTGTTCAAACCTATTCTATTCTGAATACATTCAATTAAACAATTATTTAGCACTTACTATAATAATTCAAAGTGCTGCATACTAATACCCTGGCTTAAGTACGGATACCCTGATCGGACACTCGAGCATTCAAAGAATTCCTTCCTACCAGGTAGTGCTGCAAGTCAGGCGGCATGTTCGGGTTCGGTTCGGCAGGGTTCGGTAATTTTTTTCCGAACTTTGGTTCGGTTCGGGGTTCGACAATAAATGCCAAATTAAATTTATCATCTAAAAAATAAAGATCGCCGACCTACAAACAAGTAATCTCTTGCATGATCCGTCATGTATTAATAATAAATTTTGTTTCTAGAAAGAATAGTTAAGATAATTGTTGAACTTTCTTTTGTTTTAATTAACAAAAAATAAGTCATTTCTACTTTCATTTTTAAAATGAAAATAAAAAAATCAAAAGAAAAAAATATTGATAACGAGAGAATCAGGACAGAAACAGAATTACAAAGATCAGAATATTTTTTTCACGATTATTTCATGTAGCTACATTGTATGATCATGATCGATTACGATGTTATTGCCAACGCAGCTTCTCAAATTGGAAAGTGTTGATCGGGAATGTCGAAATAGTAGACAAACAACCTCCACTCAACTGTTATTATACTGGTAAAATTCACATTCCAAAGAATATGAGTGTTTTAAAAAGTCCCTATTTTCTGAAAAGTGGTAAAATCTGGTCAATGAATTACTTTAAAAAGATAAAATATCAGTCCATTCTTGGTCCAGAAAGATCGACGCTACGTGACTTCAAACATATTTCTAACACGAAAATGAGTACATGGGACTGTACTGCGTATTTTAGTGTTGTGAAATCACTCGGCGTTGATCGTCAGAACTAAGACGGAACTGATAATTTATCATTTCATTCTCAGTAATTGGCCAGATTAAACCACTTTTAAGAAAATATTGACAATGGAAAAACGTTTCAAGTTTGGAATACGAATTTTACCTCTATAATAGCGACCGAGAGCAGGTTGTTTGGACTTCCAGTTTCAACTTTCCTTACCAACCATTTCCGGAACATCGATCAGGGAACATGCGTTGATTTGGTTTGAATTTTTATCTTTTTTGTTTTTTTCACCCTCATTCCTTCATCTCTTATTTATTTATCTTTTATATTAATATGGAAATTTCAGAAGGTGGAATATATATACTTTACCATTACTTTGTCAGTCACAAGGAATTAATTTATGTCTTTTCAATTAAATGTACATCCGATTACAGCAATACGTAATTCAACTACACTTTTTAACCGAGTTAAGCTTAAAATGTCCCCACATTTTATAAGGAAAAAATATATTCATGTTTAGGCCTGGGACGATTGTCATTATTACCATTCGATTATTTCCTGGAAAAATAATTGAATGATTCGATTGTTCGTCGGGAATCACGTCTTTTAAGTCACAATAGTTGACCTACTTTATGGTGACCCCCCCCCCCATGAAGAAATCTCCATCAAAGTCACATGTTTAGCATAAATGAGGCCCTTTTCCCCCTTCTCCATGATTTGATTATATCAAAAGAAACTTCATGAAATGAGATTAAATCTTTCAGTTTATTGTTCCAATGAAAATCTTTCCTAAATTAATACTGGTACCCTGGTATTATGCATTCATCCCTCCAAGTGCCACACCCCTTCATATAAAATTTATATGAAGGGGTGTGGCACTTGTTTACGTCTTTGGACTCGGCGGGGCTGATTCATTTATATTATAAATGAATCAGCCCCGCCGAGTCCAAAGACGTTTGGACTCGGCGGGGCTGATTCATTTATATTATAAATGAATCAGCCCCGCCGAGTCCAAAGACGTAAACAACTCATTCATGAAGTATATTCTTTGAGACTGAGCCCAGGTGGAGCATTTCACTTGAAAATTTTCATCCCTTGCCCACACCATGTCCCCGCATCCACTTGTGGCACTGCCCACGATGCTACACATGTATTAAAAAAATATTTCATTTGAAATACCTTTCAAAATAACGATTTTTTTATCATTTGAACCTACATGTATAACTGGGTCTATTTTTGGAGACTAGTCGAGAAAGTACTGGTGAAGGCGGGCGTGTGTTGGAATGTAGTTTTCATTGGTTGAGGGTGATATAAAAAAGGTTGCATTGTTCTGAAACATGAAAGAAATTCTCCGGCTCCCACCCCCTATCCTTCCCTCTCTCTTTCCCTCACACGCACACACACACACAGATGGGGGAGGGGTCAATTTATTTCTGAAGTCATGACCTTTCCTGATAAGGGAACCACATGCCTTCCGCTTCTTTGTTTCCCAAAGTTTCATTGGCTATCCGAAGGTCCAATCAGCTCAAGTGAGCTGGTTATGTGTTTACTTATTATTGTGCATGCACACAATGACTTAGTTTGTGTATGAGGGCAAGGTCGGGTGGGATTAACATTTTCGGAGCGCTATCATGTTGGTATGTAACTGTGAATGTGATACAATCATTGATAATTTTTGAAACATTACCTCGGTAACATAATTTTTAAACCTGTAAAAAACAGCTGTCATCATTGTTTTCTTTTCATTTTATTTTTATTACTTGGGTATTAGAGTTATCCCAACGTCAGAATCGGGATCTGCCGAACATTCGATTAGTGTAAATTTTGCTAATCGATTGGTGATTGGCGGCATGCCAATCGAACCATTCGATCAATCGATGTTTACTCCCAGGCCTATTCATGTTTGTAAAAAAATTGAAAATGATAAAAATTTAATCAAACACGAGACCGAAACTGTCATACTTTGTCATTTACGAGGAATGAATTTATGTCTGGTTCTTTTTCTTTATTAAATACAAAATTATTAGGTCCGATTACGATCACGATCGATTACGGCAATACGTAATTTCACCACACTTTTATACCGAGTTTAGCTTCAAAATGCCCCCTCATTTTATCAAGAAAAAATATATTTATGTTAATAAAATATTCTTAAGTTAATAACAGTTCAATCAAAGACAAGATGGGAGCTATCATAGTGGATTTTAAAAATATATTGAGTGGAATTCTCTTTGTGCACAATCACTAACCACTATATATTTTATTGATTTTATACTTAAATATATGTAGTCATCGCATTCACGCATTGCATATAAACATACTTTTTTTTTACCGAACTTCCGAACCAGGCCTTTGAGTTCGGTTCGGTTCGGAAGTGCCAAGTTCGGCGAACTTCCGTTCGGTTCGGCTGCAGCACTACTACCAGGTACCCATTTACTACACCTGGGTGGAGAGTGGCAAATGGAGATAAACGCCTAGCCAAAAGATGCGAGTGCTGCGGTGGGATTTGAACCCTGCACCTTGTGGTTCAAAGTCCGGAAACTTATCCACTAAGCCATAACACTATCATATTATACAGAGAGCATCATCTTACCACTCCCAAATTCTTCCAATCTAAAAGTTCGCTCAGTCTCTCCGTTCGATTCCTTTGCAGGATGCGTTGTCTTCGGTTTAGCCGGGTGAAATCAAACATGTACTGTAAAACAAACAGAAAATTATTAATGCTACGGTATATATGTCAGGGAAGTATCATCCTTATTAAAGGTCCAGTCTACCTCGATTAAAAGCTGGTTTAAGTAAATCATTATTATTATTATTGGTACTAATAACATTATCATAGTCATCATTACCATCAGCATGATCATTATTATCGGGTATCCAGTCGAGGCAGGCCTCGAGGCTATATTTTGCATGCTATGGCCTCGGACCCAGCCATGTGTTCAAAATCTATGGGAGAAGGTTGTCTCCAGCGGTCTCCTCAATCGATTCTTCACTGCCCTTGAAGCATCTATCAACGATGTAGATCCCAGAGGACATCAGGTCCACCATAAAACATCATCCTTATCGTCATCCATACCACCATCTCATTCAACATCAATATCACAACCATCATTATCATCATATCTCATTTGTTATATTTGCACTCTTACCCCAGCCAGCTGCTGTATTGATTCTTCGCCACTCTTAAAACGTCTATCAACGATGTAGATCCCGTAGGACGTTGGGTCTGCTACGTGCTCCCCCATGAACAGGCCAAACCCGGAGAGATTGGTTGTAACACTAGGTATACCCATCACAGTACACTCAGCTGAAAAGATACACAACACATAGAGGTGTTAAACTTTTGGTGTTGGCTAAGTTCAATGTTAAACTTTAGGTGTTTTGTTCAGCGTTAACATTTAGGTGCTGATTTTGGGCAGATGTATGCATCAGCACAACACCAAAATACATTAAATGATTTCAAATTCAGTGTTTGCATTATGGTGTTGGGCTGAATTTGACAACAGCAGAGCACCAAACCCAAAAGATATCAGACATTTGGGGATTTTGATGTTAATTTAGTGTTGGTGTTGGGCTAGTATTGACAGCCCAGCACAGCTCCAAAATGAAAAGATGACTACACACAGGGTAATTTCAAGTTCAGTGTTAAACTTTTGATGTTGGTGTAGGCCAATATTTGGGTGCTGTCACAACACCCAAATAAAAAGATAACCAAATATTTAGCGGTTTCAAGTTTGGTGTTAATATTGTAGTGTTGATGTTGGGCTGATTGTTACAAACTCATCAACAGCACCATCATTAAAACCTTAATCACCATCATCAGCATCACTTCAGTCGTCATTACTATCATCATCATAACCATCATTATCATCATCATCATCACTACCATCACCATCATCACCATCACCATCATCATCATCATCACCATCATCACCATCATCACCATCATCATCACCATCATCACCATCACCACCATCACCACCATCATCACCATCACCATCATCACCATCATCATCATCATCACCATCACCACCATCACCACCATCATCACCATCATCATCACCATCATCATCACCATCATCATCACCATCACCATCATCATCATCATCATCACCATCATCATCATCATCACCATCATCACCATCACCATCATCATCATCACCATCATCATCACCATCATCACCATCACCATCATCACCATCACCATCATCATCACCATCATCATCACCATCATCACCATCATCACCATCACCACCATCATCATCATCATCACCATCACCACCATCATCATCATCACCATCATCATTATCACCATCATCACCATCACCATCATCATCATCACCATCATCACCACCATTATCACCATCACCATCATCATCACCATCATCACCATCCTCCACCACCAAAATCATCCTCCACACCATCATCATCATAACCATTTAGTCACCACCATCATCACCATCACCATCATCATCATCATCATCATCACCATCATCATCATCATCATCACCATCATCATCACCATCACCATCATCATCATCATCATCATCATCACCATCACCATCATCACCATCATCATCATCACCATCATCATCATCATCACCATCATGATCATCATCATCATCATCATCATCGTCATCATCACCATCATCATCATCATCATCATCACCATCATCATCATCACCATCATCACCATCATCATCATCATCACCATCATCACCATCATCACCATCATCACCACCACCACCACCGAAATCATCATCATAATAATCATGATCGTCACTAGTACCATTATCCAAATCACTAATACCAAAATCATCTAAATCATCATCACCACCACCAAAATCCTCCTCCTCATCACCATCATTTAGACTAAGGAATGGAATGTATTACCTGGTGTATATCCCCACGGCTCATAATAAGAAGGGAAGACGCCAAGATGGCATCCACGAACAAACTCCTCGTAATCACAAGCAAATAGTGGATTTGTAGATGAAAGGAACTCGGGATGGAAAATCACCTAAAAAGAAAATCTTGATTCTTATAGGTTGTCTATAACTTTGCTCAAATTCTAATGACTAATAAATAAATTTTAAGCTTCAACCGACCTTTAATTTATATGGGGTGAGCTTTCGTCCAGTCCTGGACAATCATGGACTTTCTCAAGAAAATTTATACAGGAAATACTCTGGATATACATTGTCTCCTATCTTTGGTCCAGTGATCAAGAAATAGAGAGATACAGACCACCACAGGCAGCAAACTTTGTGACTCATCAATTAGCTTGAGAAAGTCCATAGGGGTGGACGAAAGCTCGCCTCATATAAATTAAAGGTTGGTTGAAGCTTAAAATTTATTTAATTAATAATCCCTAACTGATGAAAGTTTTCTGTTTTGAATGATTATTTTTCAGAGTTTGAAGCCATATTACATGTACCGTTTGTGTGCAAAACTGCAGGAGCACATTTACAGCTGTTGGGGCTATTTTTTTTTTTAGTTTGAAGAAAAATAACCTTTTGTGTGGAAAATAACAAAGGAAAGTTTTGCAAATGTAGGGGTTATTTATTGGAGTTTGAAGACAAATTACCCTTTGTGTGGAAATTTACAAGTGAACTTTTACAGCTGTAGGGGCTATTTTTTAGAATTTGATGAAAAATAACCCTTTGTGTGGTAAATTAAAGGGGCACTTTGCAGCTGTAGGGGACTAATCAATGATAATAACAATAAACAACATTTAGAAAGTGCTTAGTATGTATTGTTTCTAAGCACTGGATACATAGACAAAAACAAGTACAAGTACATGTCAGCAAAATCGAAAAACTTAAGGAAAATGCATAGAGGATAAATTAACAATTTACAAGGAATATATAACAAAGAACAACTAAATTGATATGATTTGCTACTTTTCAGTTTAGTATATTTCTTAGATTTGTCAGGATAAATCATTCTTTTTGATATTTTCTACGCAGAATTCATCATACCTTAACACGATCATGGCGATCATTGAACATCTTTAGACGGCGAAGATTACACAGGACTGGGTCCTGATGGTCATCAATGACGTTGTGCGTGCAGATGGGCGGTAGGTTAGGACGCTGGCTTGCGTAGATGCAACGTTTAAGCTTTACAAGGTCTTCAGAGAGCAGTAGGTCCTCAGGTTTGATGATCTCACCTCTAGGTATTGGAAAGACAAAATATCATCATGAGAGAGTATTTGCTGAGTAAGCTTTGGTCCAGGGGCCTGTCTTACAAAGCGTTGCGATTGATCTGATCAATCGCAACTATGGACGGCCAGCAACATCTACATCTAATGTGCATTTTTGTTCAAAATATTTTGTAACTATGATTTATATTTATGCATTCATTGCTTTCTTGAAAATTCACTGTCCTTCTCTATGTTTACCAAGGACACTGTGCACATTTCCTGTAAAAAAAAATCACCAAGCAGTATTTGTATACTAGTGCGTTTACACCTACATACAAAAGGAACACTGACCTTAGACAATTAAAACATTCCATTTCAAAAACTTAACTTTAATAAATCTCAAAGTTCCGTTCTGAAGTGATGTCACATTTTGTATGTGTGCGTCAGACCCCAAATTGCTCAAAATCATGGTTTCATGTACAAATCCAATGCAAATTGATATATCACTATTTATCTTTTACCGATGATGAAATGATTTCATCTCACAATGTTTATGTTTAGAATAGTGTCACCAAAATAGTTTATTAAAAACATTTTTACAAAATGGAGACAACCCAGGAAAAGATTAATTTTATAATTATGACATTAGAGGTAGCAACCTTTTTCTTTGCCTAGAAAAAGAATCTCTAGAGGAATTTGGAAAATTGTATTTCATGAAGTGCCTGAACAACTCACCTTCGGGCTGTTTCAAAGAGTCTCTGACCCTTCTTGGTTCGTAGTTCAGCTGTTTCTCTTAGTTGTTTAGAAAATGGGGTTAAATATTGTTTTTGAATTGTACTGTGTGAAGCGTCTGCATGACTTACCACCTATGGGCTGTTTCAACGATTCTCTGACACATCTTGGTGTACACATTAGAGTTAATTATTGTTTATAAATCGTACTGTGTGAAGCGTCTGAACGACTTACCACCTTAGGGCCGGTTCAAAGAGTTTCTGATCCATCTTGGTTTGTCATTCAGCTGATGTTTCTTTTAGTTGTTTACATAATAGAGTTAAATATCATTTATAAATCATACTGAGTAAACCGTCTAAACACCTTACCTTAGGGCCCTTTCAAAGAGTCTCTGAACATTCTTGGTTCATCGTTCAGCTGATGTTTCTTTCAGTTGCTTACACAATAGAGTTAAATATTGTTTATAAATCATACTTGGTGAAGCATCTGAACGCCTTAGCTTCGGATTGTTTCAAAGAGTCTCTGACCTATCTGGGTTTACAAATTAGAGTTAATTATCGTTTATATATCGTACTGTGTGAAGCGTCTGAAGGACTTACCACCTAAGGGCAGTTTCAAAGACTCTCTGATCCATCTTGGTTCAGCCGACATTTCTTTAAGTTGTTTACATATCAGGATTAATTATTGTTTATAAATCATACTCAGTGATTTGTCTGAACGCCTTACCTTAGGGCAGTTTCAAAGAGTCTCTGACCCATCTTGGTTTGTAGCTCAGCTGACGTTTCTTTGAGTTGCTTACACAATAGAATTAAATATTGTTTATAAATCATACTCAGTGAACCGTCTGAACGCCTTACCTTAGGGCGGTTTCAAAGAGTCTCTGACCCATCTTGGTTTGTAACTCAGCCGACGTCTCTTTGAGTTGTTTACATATAGCCTGCCCTCTCAACGATTCAACGTTGAAGTTGTTGGTCTTCGTTGGCATGATGAGAAAGGCAACAACCGTCTTGTCACTCTTTGAAGCCTAAAGAAAAGGAAATATCCCATTCCATTATCAATCCCAGTGGTGTCACTCATATTGACCATATGAATGCATGATCGTTCCTTTTTAAAAAAACATCATTTGAATGTGTGTTTGCAATCATAAATTTACATATTTTAATGGTCCTTTTTGTTGATAATGTTTTCTTTAAAAGCGTAAATTTTTTGTGAACACAAAATTGCGTTTTTGTTTGTGTTCTTCATATCTAAACAAAAGGGGCGATTTTGTAAAAGTGTACTTGAATTGCAAATAAATGTTGTTTTTTAAGGTGAATTTGTACCCACTTTCATGTAAAAAAGGGGGAGTAAAAATTGCTAGAATGTACATGACACCATGAGAAAAAAGGGGTATTTTCTCACTTGGAAAACGATCATGGGTTACTCCAATTTCTAAAAAGCAAATTCAGTGCAAATATTACTTTTAGCAGCAAACTTATTCTCATCATTGGAAAGCATTGATAGTTACTTTACAAAAATAAAATCAATTGTACAATCTCATATGGCTCTTCATATCAAAGTCCTTCAAAAAGTAATGTTGATTACCTTGAGGTAGTGATTTAGTCTGGCAAGAGATTCTAAGAAGAGATCTGCTCCCTTATTACTGTATTCATATCGACCAGCTATGAAGAAATATAAGGTCTTGTCAAGATCAAAGTCATAATGCCTGCAAGCAAGGAAAAAATCTGTGTTAATTGTGATGATGATGATAATGATCATTATCATCATTATCACCATATTAGTGGTGGTTACAGGAAATTAAAAGGATGATGACGGTGAAGATGGCAATGATGATAAAAACAATGATGGTGATGATGATGCTGTTGATGATGATGGTGATGATTATGATGATGATGATGGTGATGATTATGATGATGATGATGATGGTGATGATGGTGATGATGATGATGGTGATAATAATGATGATGATAATGGTGCTGACGATGATGATGATGGTGATGATGATGGTGGTGATGATGATGATGGTGATGATGATGATGGTGGTGATGATGATGGTGGTGATGATGATGATGGTGGTGATGATGATGATGGCGATGATGGTGATGATGGTGATGATGATGGTGATGATAATGAAAGAGAATATGATATGATCATTCTCTTAATAAAATCAAAGTCAAAATCTTCAAAAAAGTAATGCTGTAATAAAGTAAATTTGTAATTTAAACTTTCTGATGAATTAATAATTTACCAGTCACGCATTAGTTCTTCAAAACGCAAGCAGATAATTCAACGCTAAAATAACAATCATTTCAGATGAAATCCACTTGTACATAATTTTTAAGCACTTAAACTTGAAGGTCATTTTGAAGCAGCCTGACCATTCAAAACCCTGAACCACTAAAGCCCAGTACACACTATGTGTTCATGAAACACGATTCTTTAATAAATCGCATTTTGCATTAAATGTGAAAGTTCCCAAAAGTAAGATTGATTCATTTCAAGTTCAGCATAATGTGCGGAATAATAAAATCATGATTTTGCTTGGCGGCAAGCCCTGTGTTCGGGGTAAAGTGCAATAATCACCTTCAAGTTGCAGTCGATGATGAAGTCATCACGATTTGAATTTGAATTTGTTTTTATTGCTCGAGCTAGACTGAATTTCGATTTCCGTAGTCCTACCACAATTCTGAACTCTGATCGCTAAGATTATATCGGTTGGAATGTTCAGATCAAATGTTATTACAATTTCTTTGAAATTTGGATTGCAACGAATCGCATAGTGTGCGTCGGGCTTAAGAAACATATAACTTCAACATTTAGAATATTTACCATATATCATATATTTCTTTTAAAATTGGATCATTTTAAGCTAGTCCCACAGGCGATACCGTCACTGAAAATAACATAATAGCTTTGGTCAATTTGAAATCAGATTTGTCAGTGTGACAGTGGCATGAACTTACCCATGAAAATGACCTCTGACAAAGTCACTAATTTTGTTCTTTGCTTTGGCGTGGAGATTCTGAAATTCATGAATGGCCTGAAACTTGACCACATTCAACCCATTTGGAAGGATCACATCTGAAATTAAAACAACATCATGAATTAATTCTTGGTTCTACACAATCAGAAAAAAACCATAAAACAAGGATATACTGAAGCTTCTTGACATACACTGAGAGTAAAATTACAAGAACAACCCACTAGAACAAGACAATATGACAGAACCCAAAGAACCACCATGTATGATGGCTTATGATTTCATCAACATCATTATCATCGGCATCATCATCATAATCATCACAATCACCATCATTACTATCATCATCACCACCATCATTGTCATTTTTATCACCATCATCATCATCATCACCATCATTATCATTATCAACATCATTCATATTCATCATCATCATCATCATAATCCTTTAACATCATCATCGTCGTCATCATCATCATCTTTATCATCATCATCATCACTATCGTCATCATCTTCATCATCATCATCATCACCATCATCAACGTCATCACCATGAACACCATTACCTATCATCATCATTGACCTCATTTTCTCACCTGGTCTTCGTTTGAGTAGATGTTCGGCTTCGTCAGCCGTGATCTTCGACACGGTAGTGAAGACATGAGAGGTCTGAGCCGCAGCTCTCTCCATACAGTATCGATGGTAGATACCCCGATCACCCGCTTCCTTATCTAGATTAAACTGGAAAAAATATTTTAAAAAAGATCATGAGGAACAAAATTATAATTTTTTTCCATTTCATAAAGGTGCCTTTATGCTTGGAGCTGGTGCTTTTCTGGTATTCCATAATTCCATAATTTATTTATTGTTCGAAATAGACATGATATGAAATGCTCCAAAAAATTTGCTTTGCCCAATTGATCGTGGGCCCGGCAGCCACTGTGCAGCGCCAGATCGACAAGGCTCTATCCCTTTAATTGTTGAACGCCAAACAGGGTAGCAGCAACTCCCATCTTTTAACGTCTTTTGGTCTGACGCGGTTGGGGTTTGAACCCCCGACCTCCCGGTTGTGAGACGGACGCTCTACCAACTGAGCCAACACACCGGTATTACATGGGTAATAATTGCTCATCTACAAGATAAATCCTGAGGAAATGTATTCTTCGTTTTGTAAATTGGAGTGCACTTGGAGAGCGAACCGTCGTATCATTATTATTATTATTAGTTGTTTGGTGTCACCTGTGCCTGGGAGACGAAAAGTGAACTGAATCACTATGACCCGCAGGTCACTCCTCCCGATATAAATGATTGGGGGGAATGCAGGTGGACCGCTACACCAGGGTTTCCCCCTACTCTTATACGAATAGTGCAGTGGGATCTTAATGTGCAAAGGTGGTGACTCTCCGCTACATGGGGCCGCCATTTAACATACTATCTCGGGACATACAGACATACAATGGTGCAAACCCATTTCAGAGAAAATCAACTTCAAAGTTTACTATGACTTTCACACTTAGTTCCCCAGCCTTACAACATATTCATTGCTAGAAAAATACATGGTCGGTCAAAACGTCGCATCGCTCTGTTGCTCTGCTACGGTACACATTTCCATTGGGATTTATGCATTTTATTAAAAACTTGTATGGCATCACCGTGAAAATCGCCCAATATCTCAGAAACTAAAATAAATTGCTGTCTAGAAGTTTAGTTATGAATAGGACTTGTACTTTCATTTTCGGCAAAAATCCAAAAATCAATTTTTTTACCAAAGTTGACTGATAAGATGGTTCGGATGAATGCCAGTGATATAAGAGTTGACTTTGTATATACAGTGAATCCAAGAAAAAAAAACAGAATCATCAATGCCTCACCAGAGTTTAATCACAAACACAATAAGACAAAAGAGCTATCATTGAAAAGCTTAGTCTCCTCTTTCATCTGCTATAGCTAAAGACAATTCTTCATGAACAAATTCACGAATTCTGATGTCAGAATTTTTTATTTTAATTTGAATTTATTCCCCATGAAAGGTCAAGAGAGTCTTTAAAGGGGAAGTTCACCCTGACAAAAAGTTTATTGTAAAAATAGCAGAAAAAATAATAAAAAATATTGCCGAAGGTTTGAGAAAAATTCATCAAATAATCAAAAAGTTATTAGAATTTCAATTATTTGATTTGTGACGTCATATGCGAGCAGCATTCCTACATAGCGAATAGTAAAAAATCAATGAAATTTCATTTTCTCAGAAAATTGAAAATGGTTTTCACTGCAACTTTTGTATATCAATAGACAAATCATTTCACACCCGATCATGAAAAGAAAATAAAATTAAGTCATCAGGAACCATACAAAACTAGAAATTCATAATTTTATATTACATAACACATGAGGCAGCTGCTCGTTTATGACGTCACAAATCCAAAATTTTGAACTCTAGTAACTACTTTTCTATTTCTTACTATTTAACGGATTTTCCTCAAACCTTCACTAATATTTTTTTCAATTTTTTCTGCTATTTTTGCAACAAAGTTTTCTTCAGGGTGAACTTCCCCTTTAATAAAAATGGAGCCCAGCAGTTTCTCAAGACCAGAGGCCCGAAACACAAAACTTAGCAATGATCGTAGTACATTTGTCTACAATTGATTGCATTGACTACAATGTACAATCAATCGTGAAAATCAAGCATACGATCAATCGCTAACATTTGTGTTACGGTACCCAGATGTCAAGGAAGAAAGACATTTTCAAAAATACTCTTCTTACCACCTACCAGGAAAAAAAAAATATGTGGGGGCTTGGGGCAATTTCATCCCTGAAATGCTCAAAAGAGCTGTGGAAAATGAAAAAGAGCCCCCCCCCCCCCGAATGTCCCCCTTCACTGCAATGCTAACGCTTATCCAATATTGCAGATTTAGGCAGTCCGTCATGAAAAGTAGACCCTTAATATTAAAAATAAATAATTTAGCCGTTTACCACCTACCTTATCAAGATTGTTGTAGAAGTCAACATTGCCAGCGCAGAGATAGCGTCCAAGCAGTGTGGCATGGGTGGTAAAGATCGTCGAGACATCTATGTGCTTCAGACGACACAGCAATAGACCAATCCCTGACATCCATTCATGGAACTGGGCTATCAATAGAGGGCGCTCCCACTCCTCAAACTGCGCACGGTACTATGGGATTAAAAAGCAAAGGTGAGTGCATATCTTTATCATGATTTCAATGTGATGATCAGTGCTTATCTTAAATGATTTAGTATTTTATGGTAAGATATATGTGCATCTTTATCGGGGGGGGGGGGGGGGGGGTGTTTCACAACGATTTAAGTATGTCTTTAAATCGTACTTAAATCCCGATGCATACATGATATGCAACACGCAATCTTGTTGATAATACAATAATAATAATAACTCTATGAAGTCATACTTAAATCTTTGTAAAGCACCCCCCCCCCCCCCCGGTCTTCTAAAGCAGGGTATACATTAAGGAACAGAAACTTTGTGCAGAATAATACCAACAAAATGAGACAGCAAACATGATTTAGTATTTTGTGGAAAGATATACGTATCTCTTTAGATCCAGGTTTTAAAAAGCAAGGTACGCATGATCCTCACCTATCACAATCTTGCCATTATACAGTTGCGTATAAAACTAAAGTTTACACTTTGAAAAAGCCCTGGGAATTAAAAAATATACAACATGTGGGTAATTTTTTCATATATATAATCTTGGGTTTGGGTCTCATCTATCCAATGAAAGTAAAAGTTTTGACAGAATGTTACACTTGAGTGAGCACTGTCCATTTTCGTAAAGCTCACAGAAATCTGTTTGCGCAGAAATGCTTGTTTTCACGCTGTGTAAAGGGAAAAGGGCGAAATCAAACTTACCCTGCGAAACATTTCTCATACATTTCCCTTGCACTTTTAGTCAATTTAAATAAAACGGATACAATGAAGCATTTTGTAACAATTCTGCCACCCAAATTGAAATTTCAACACTTAGTAACCACAAACTTTACCCTTTTTGTGCCAGCTGGATCTGAGGACATAACTGAATCTGAACAAAAGTTTATATCAGACATCTCCAGCATTTTTTTTTTTCACTACGTTTTTGGGTCTACATTTCATAAAATGCATTAAATTCCATGTTAGAAATAATTGACCTTTGAACTTGAGTGCCCTTTGACCCCCGATACTTACATCAGCCAAGAACCAAGTGCACATATTGCCAAAGATGATGGCATCATTGCCTTCCTTGTCATGCCACGGTACTCCAATGTGCGAGAGATCAAAGAGCTCATTCTTCCAGGTTTCCAGGAATTTAGCTGCAGTCCCGATGTCGAAGAGTACGACGTTGGGTGATCCATCTATCAACCAGCGTCCAAACACAGCCTGAAGAAAATTGTGAAGTAAAACGCAAAAGTGGACATTAGCATCATTATTAATAAGAGTTAATAATCCATAACACACAAAGTGAGAAAGCTTGAAAGAAAATTAGAGATTGAATGATATCACAAATAGAGTACCAAAGTGATGACGTCACAAAACACCTTTTTTCTTATTTCCACGTTTTTCATACAATATTTTGGTAGAGCATGATAAAACCCCCCACAACCCAAATTCGGTGGGAATCGGTTTATGGGGGTCTTAGATATGACCTCATGAATACATAATTAGTCTCACTGAAGTCAATGAAGTACTGGCCCAGTTCTTAACATTTAGAATCAGGCCAATAATACATTACCTTCAATGGGGCTAATTACATATTCATGAGGTCAGATCTTGGAGCCCCATGGACCGATTCCCGCCAAATTTGGGTTGTGGGGGGTTTTCATCATGCTCCATCAAAATATGGTATCCAAAACACTGACATACAAAAATGGAATATGGATGACATCACACTTCGATACTCGAGGACTAGTCTAAGATCAGTACGACAAGAAATATCAATCAGACTTTCTGTGTTCTTTGAGGGGTCTTTCTACATGTAAGCCACTCCAGTCGGAGTCCACAGAGATGACAAAGTTCAGTTATCTTGGAGACTGCTGTTAAGACCTTGCAATTTTTTGGTCTTTCAAAGGTCTCCCCTCTGTGGAAGAGGGGCCTAAGGAATGAAACAAGTCAATTAAACACCAAGTAGATTAACAGCATTGGATCTGTTAATTCTCAAAACATAAGAATGGGGTATACATCCCTGGCAACCCCCCTACCCCACCCTAACTGGATCTGCCCCTGTACCTACCTTGACATTTTGTTCTTTCATCTTGTCCAAGACGGCTTTGATGCGATGGTTTTCCGGTTCCATGATCTCGACCTCCGTGCGGACCGTGCTCTCATTGTACGGCCCTAACAGGATATACTGGTCTCCCAGCTCGTCAACGGTGTAAGGAGCTTTAGAACGAATCACTGTGTAAATACCACCAACTAGAGAGAGAAAAAAGAAGAGTTGCTCAAA
Source organism: Lytechinus variegatus (assembly GCF_018143015.1). Taxonomy (NCBI): domain Eukaryota; kingdom Metazoa; phylum Echinodermata; class Echinoidea; order Temnopleuroida; family Toxopneustidae; genus Lytechinus; species Lytechinus variegatus. The sequence goes on along the minus strand of NC_054748.1, from coordinate 8,362,012 downwards.
TTTGAGGGTGTGTAAAAGAAGTTGGGCCAAATCGTAATCTAGGGAACCATTTGTTGATTTGTACATGTGCACTTGTGTAAAAGTAAATAATCAATGGAGGTGGAAATAGAGAACAAATGCGAGAAAGACTTCCATATGTACCCCCACCTTAAAAAACAAAAGATTGTTGAGACTCCTGCTTCCTTCACTTCATATTTCTTTATGGATTTTTTAGTGTTACTTACCTTACTTGGGACTCGAACTCACCTTGTTGTAACTGCAGTTAAGACCTCTTCCCGCTATGCTAGCAAGAAGCACTGATACCGGACGGGTTTTCTTAGGGATTGTGTGCCGATAGTTTGACTAGTCTAGACTTACAGACCCTTTACACACTGAATAAACCAATGTCTATGGACAATTGATAATGGAAAATTTGATGGAATACAGCCATATTTTGGTATGTATTTCCACTCTCCCATCTATTTTAGGGCTAGAAAGGCCCTATATTATTTTGAACCTTCTCCATATTTCCATTTTCAATTTTAGTGGGGGTACATGTGGAAGTCTTGCCCCAATGCGTGTGACCGAACAAAGTGCTGCTGTAAGAAGTGAATGGTGGTTTCCTTCATCGTGATGCCAAGATGTTAATAACTTGAACAAACTTTTTCACTGCAACTGCACTGCCTGGGTAGGGGAATCCACATGTATATCTATGGTATGGCAATGCAGTACACAGCACACACTTAAAAAGTTCATTAAAATATCACTTTTGTAACCAAAAATAATTATTTCCATACAGTAACAATCAATTATTAATTAGTAACCTGGGGATCATTTTTGTATTCACAGAAGTGCTAAATATCTTCACTTTTGGGAATAACTGTGTGTACCCCCTTTATTGGTGGAAGGTTGAATTGCAAGAAAATTGTAATTAGAATTTAGAACAAATTTAGAAAAAATAATAAAAGAATTCAATTTACTTAAGAGCCAAATTATATGATCATGATTAATAGCTGTAATGGAAACTGACAGTGTAAAAAAAATCAAGCATATGTACCCTAGAACAACATAAAATAAGCCAAACATTGCCAACCTTACTTCACCACATAGGGAGTAGTAACAGTAACCTTGTTCATTGAATGAGTGCAAAAACATGTTAAAATCTAGACTGATAAATCCGCTGTTTCAGAGGCATTTTCCACATTTTCCCCTCCTTAACAGAGGGATGACGGCCATTGGGCTCGTAATGGTGGAGCAAACAACCATCGCTTAACTACAGCGTCTATGGAGGAAGGGTGAGCTTTTGCACCCTCCTTGATTACTCCTAAATTTTGCTTTTTGACGTGAGAAAAATAAATAATAAAGTTAAATTCATATCAAATACAATCAGCTTAAAGTTAAATTCTGAAAAACATGCTGGAAAATAGCAAATTTTGATGGCACGTTTCCCCCGTCTTTTCATATTTTTCTCATATTTTTGATGAATTCTTGTTTAAAAATGAAATCAATAGCGTAGAAATGTCGGAAATGAAGTTATATCCCATTTACATGATGCAGGGCTGGATCTTTTAGTTCTAAGATTAGAAAATAAGTTAAAAATCTTTCACCATCCAACCTCATGGCCTGAACATCCAAGAGGGGAACGACTGATTAATCCTTCTTTATCCACTTTCCATTTGTGTACACATATAATTTTTCCCCTCAGCTCTTTTAGATTAGTTACATTATAGTTTCTGCCTCTACTTTCCTCCCATATCTCATACTAGCTCAGCTCCAATTTTTCCTCCCTTATTCAGACGATGTAATAATTAATATATTTTTTTTTCTCTCCACTCACCTCTCAGATTTACCACTTAATTATTTTGCTTATTTTCATGTTTACTATGTTTTTTTCTTAATACACCCCCTCTCTCATACAGCATCAGCTTTTTATTTGCTTTTACCCTTTTAGGCTATTTGCTTCCTTCCATATATACAGGGTTTTTTTTCTTCCCTTATATAATCTTGTTTTTTTCCCCTCACACCCGGCAGATTAAAAAAATCAGTTACACCATATTTATATAGGCCCTATATATTTTTTTTTCATATACATTCCTTTTTGGATATATTTATATACTTTTATACTTACAGATTTATTTTTACACTTAGTTTGTTTAATGCTCTATCATATATACTTGTGTTTTGCACATTATCAGTTGTTCCCCATTCTTTCCCTTTTTTCCCCACTCTAATGCACCAGTTTATTATGCCTTTCTTTGTTACCTGATTGACCCACCTCTCACTAATTCTCTTGTTATTCATCTCTTCCTCATACCCTCTATCACTGTTTTGTTCCAGATCCTGTTTGATGTTGCCTGCCTCATGTCTTAATCCCTTTTGGCTTGAGGTCTTTCTTTGGCCTTACTTACACTAACTTCCCTTTGTGTCTGCCTACTCCTTTTCTTTCATCCCTTCATTAACCTGATTTGTCATCTCTTCTCACTAATGCCCCTTTTGTCTCCTTGTTTTCAGTGTTACTGTTGAATGTCTGTGGTCTATATTATGGTTGTTCCACTTTATATGTTTGTCATTTTGCCTCCAATGAAGATTCTGCTAGGATCGAAAGCTTAGGCCCCTTTTGACTCTCTAGAAATCTTTCAAGTTAGAAAACTTTCAGGCTTTTTTGACAATACACGGACATGAATGGGACGGAATCCCTGACTTCATGGAGAGTACGCATACGTTAGTAAATGATTTTTACTCTCTAAAAGTTAGGAGCCTCCTGGCTAGTCTCTAATACATATCCAAGAGTTGAATAATTCAACCCTGTTGTTTAATTTTGTTTGCAACTTTTCTTCAATTCTTGATATAAAATTAACTTCTCTTTTTTTCACATGGGTATATAAGGGCCTAGTCCTTCTCAATTTGAATTAGTATATGTCTATCAGCTTCAAAGATTGCATGAAATTTATTTTAATAAACTTCTAAAATGCAGTGCATGCAGAGATTAAATAAAACGAAAAGTTCAGCATCGTCACTTATTGTTATTTTGACATGATTGCTTACACAAATATGCACATATGGGACTGAGCTAAGCTGTTACCTTTATTGGCTACCTCCCAGGCGATCTCGAAAACGAAACGGTTTTCCTCTTTAGCTGAGGCCCCTCTGTCCATGTCGCCCAGAAAATGCATCTCATCGACGTCGAGTCCGCCCAACGTCCGGAGCATTTTCGAACTCCCTCGTCGGCTCATTCTTGAACTTGAAGTCGCCATGCTTGCGTCGTCCTTTTCCACGTCCCTCGGAAAAACTCCCCTAGATGCTTCGTAGAAAATCGTACGATCGGATTTGTTCGGCAGGTTTTGCATGATATTTGTGAATGGCAGAAGAACTTCGACGGTGAAATAGACTACATCTAAACGCGAGTTTAGATAGAAAATATCCTATTAAAGGTCTTTTGTTTCAAGAGAATCTTCGCCTACCAGCTAATATTTTGCTTTACTAATACTAGATCAGACTTTGGTGCTTTATCTTTGTTACATGTATTTATTTTATCCTTATTGTTTACACATGACGATAAATGCGTGCTTGTGGACCATGGGGGCGGGGCCGGGGCCCATTTAAAGTTCAATTCCAACCGGTAATTGGTAATTATCGGCCATGCAATGTCGGCGTGATTTATATACCACTAAGGCCTACTTAAGACATCTACCCAGTGGCGTACCTACGATTTTTCACAGGGGGTACAAATTTGACAAGCAAAAAAAAAAGGTCTTCAACCACAAATATAGGATTTCGTACCATAAAAAGAAAAAATTGACAAGCAAAAAAAAAGCTCGTCGGGGGGGGGGGGTGGCAAGGATACGTCCTTTGCATGGGTTGTGACTTGTCAGGGGGGCAGACTGCCCCCCTCCCGTAGGTACGCTAGTACTTTTTTTTTAAATGCAACTTTATTATTCATAAGTTCCATGGGCATGGGTGCCTCCATCTGGCATCATGAGACGAGATCAAGTATAATAAGGACAACTAGAATAATTTGCTCCAAAATTCTGAATAATATTTCATTTTCGTTATTTTTTCTTCCTTCAAGTTCATGACTATATCTATATTTCATGAAGGACTTGTACTATATATGCCTACTGTAATAATGGCTAATGGGACGATTGCCACAAGTGCAAAAACTGCGGGAGAAATTTGTGAAAATGCATAAAAAATCAAAATTTCCAGATACATTAATTCACATGTATTAACTAACTTAGATGCAAATGCGAAAATTCGCCCTAGGCCTATATATATACTTTCAGGGATCTCATTTTTTATAAAATATGTATACCTTCTCGTTTCTGACTTTCAACAGTAGGTCTGTATGTTTCTTGGCTTTTGTTTTCCTTTCATATAGTCAGACTCTGATTATCAATGTTTTACAACTAACGCCTTTGTACTTATTCAATTTGTTTGTCCTTTTCTCATTTTTGCTTTCCATTAATGCTTGAATTGATTAACGACTTTAATGTAGCGGATCTGTTAGAAAATGGCTTAGGTTGTTTTAGATAGCACACAACGCGCGGGATATTATCAAAGTTGATTCAACAAGCATAACACTGAAAATGTCTTCAAAATTGCGTGTAAAAAAAGTTTTGACATTTAAACTTTCGCTTAGTTTCACATAACAGACCACTGTTTTGTGTCATAACTTTCTTATTTTGCATCCGATTTTGATGAAATTTTCAGCTTTATGGTCGTTTAATTTTTCTCTATTGATTCAAATCAACAATATTCTGGGATGGACTTTACGTTTGATCAAAGACATTAGTCACATTACATTGCCCCCGGATACTTGCATCCTCAATTAAAAAATGATTGCGGATCACTGCAATATCAGTATCAACTCTGTCCATCGCAGAATTATTACTAGCGCCATCTATTGGTTGAATCGACAATGTAAGTCTTCGTTGTAGGCACGGAAATTAAGGTCCATGGTTTGGGGGTATTTTTTTGGGGGGGAGGGGGGTCTCCTTTTATCTTTAATGACACATGATAATGATTATGTTTAAATATGTCATGCCTCTATCTGTATCAATTTTAGCACACCGGAATGTTACCCCTATACGGCGGAAATATGTGGGGGGGGGGTTACTACACTTATCAATTGGTGAAAAAAAATCTGTCACCGCATATTTTGTGTTGATAGCAGTAACATTTCAAAAATTCTCTCATTTTTTTTTATCCCACATGAGAAAATCCTTAGTTACACACTCTAAATTCTAATCAGTCAAAATTGACTAGTTGATAGAGTCAGCTGGGTAGAAATTGTTATTCTAGTCATATTGGACTATTTTCTAGTCGTATTTTACTATACAACAGAGTTATTTCTGACTAGAATATGTGTCAGAAATGTGACTAGACATATCAGATGCACCAAGCTGACTACTGGTCTAGTCAATTTGAATGATTTGTTAGAAGAGAGCATCAGTTCTGTGAATTTTTGTTTTCAGGCAGTATGTACCTATGTACCAAACAATAATCCATTTACTTAGGCTCCTGATGCATTTTACTCCGATAGGTCATAAATGGGAAACAAATTCTTTAATTGGTGTTAAAGGGGAATCCAACCCAAATCAAAACTTGTTTTATAAGGAAAAGAAAAATCAGACAAGTTAATAGGTGAAAGTTTGAACAATATTGGACAAACAAAAAGAAAGATATGAATTTTTAAAAGTAGTAAATATTGGTAATCACTATACCCATGGAGACTTCAAATTGGCCGCATATGGGATGTCATAGTGATGTAAGGCAAGGACTACTCTTCCATGTACTCCAATACATATTATGGCTAAAATGTCATTTTTCCCAAAAGTTTTATTTCAAATTATATTTTTCTTTCATGAGGACATAAAAACAATATACTACATGGGTTATATTTAGATTACTGCCCCAGGGGAATGGGTACTTAGGAGAAAACCACAAATCCCTGATAATAAAGTACATGGCCTATGGGAAAGTTGTCCTTGCCCCTTGTCATAATTTACTTACCCCTTTCCCAATTTGAAATCTACATAGTATCAGTGATCTCAATTTTAAAGCAGCTATAACTTTCTTATTGCTTGTCCAATTTCTTTCAAACTTTCACCATTCTGTTTAATTTATTTTTCTCCTTCCCAACATTTTATGGCCAAGGCTGGATTCCCCTTTAATATATACCCTCTTAAAACTATATACACCCTCTTAAAGGTATTGTTTAACTTTGTGAGCAGCCGATTTAAAAAATTCTCAAACCAAGATGAAACATGTGAACAAGTGCATGTATTAGACCTAATAAACCCTGAAAACAACCATTATTTAGAATGAAAAGCTAAAACTACAAGGCAAACCCTGATTTTGTAAATAGGTGTCTTCTAGACGCCTAAATAGTATACATAAGTGTATGGGATGAAATTAAGATGGTGTTTCCGGTCATTTTATACTTCAATTTTTGAAGCACTAAAGAATTATTTTCGAACGCAATTTTTTCTGGGCTTCATTTTTGTAACATATCCAGACACAGGTGACAAGTGTGACCTTCTAGCTTAGATTTTTTAAAAGTCAAACAATGTTAAACAATCACTTTAAAACAAATCAGTCAAATTGACTAGACCAGTAGTCAACTGCAGGTGCAACTGATATGGCAATCACTGATAATCACATTTCTGACATAAATTATATTCTAGGCAGAAATAACTATGTTTTAGTAAAATACGACTAGAAAACAGTCAAATTTGACTAGAATAACAGTTGGACCCAGCTGACCCTATTAAACAGTAATTTTTACTTATTTTTTTAGAGTGCAGCATAAAGACAATTTTACACTTTAAATGCGCAATTATTCTTCAATTCTAATTTGAAGAATGGTTGTTAAACCCCCAATATCGCCAATTAGCCTACATGCATGTTCATCAACACTGATTAAAAAAAGGATAAAGAATCGGAAAACATACTTGGTTGAGAGTACAGATCATTATCAAATTTTTACAAAGCTAAACATGCATGTGCGTCATAACGAGCACATTCATATTGGGGGATTTTTTTTAAATAATACTCCTCCCTCCCCCCCCCCATGTCATGCGTCCAATGATCTTCAATGCGATGCAGGGACATGTTTCATAAAACTTGTTATAACAAACAAACAACCTTCCAATAACAAACTGCTGAAATACGCCAATTTGATTGGCTGAAAGTAAACTTGTTATTGTGGGCAGGGGGCAGATCCCCCCACCCTGACGAGCCACAAGTGATCCCTGACGAGCCAATGGCCCCTTCCTTTGAAGATGGGGACCTTTTTTTTGCGTGTCAATTTTTTTGGCAGACGATTTTGCCCCCCCCCCCGACCTTTGTGAAAAATCCTAGGTACGCTACTGGTCGTGGGAGCCAGCCTTCTTCAACCCCCTTTTCCTTTTTTTATCTTTTTATTGTTATCTATCTATTTTTCCCACTTGAATATGGTTGTAGCCCCTCTTCCCATCGACCCTCCCTTGACTTCAAGCCTATTAAAAAATAAAAAAAAGGATAAGAGCTGGGATTTTGTAAGCTTTGATTCTTAAGGCTCCCTTGTTCTTTCTTATTTTTCAGGTGAAATGACCGATGAGTTTTGCGAGTTCACCCGAGGTAGAGTAGGTCGGGTGATTGTGAGTACACGAGTCGGGGAGCTGGGCGGGGGAGATAAGGGCATCAAACGTGGCTAGTGTTAGCTAACTTCCGTTCTCTCTATCTTCACTTAACTTTCAACCGTCTCATCTTTGCTTCCGAGAGGGTTTCCGACCACCTTTCATCCCCGTTCCTTCCCGGTCCCCCTTCCTTCAAGGTCTGCTCCCCCAAGAAACCCGATGACTGATACAACCACCTTTTATCATAAACAAACTTTTTTTGGTCGAGTCGCCGAGTCTAGGAACATTGGCCCTTGTCAAGAGGAAATTTCTTTATTATTATGGGCACAAGACGTCTACTTTTATCAAAATCTATAGTGTGTGACCTAAAGTATACATGCGCACTTTTTTCCCCGATAACTTAGCCAGCCCCCCCCCCCCCCACCCCCTGCCAACTCAAGACGAAACTTCATTCCAACCAAGTTTGTTGCGTGACGTTTACCCTTTGTTAAAATTTATAGTGGCTATCAAGAATTAAATTAATTCGCACTTTGTTTTCGATTGCTCAACCATGCAGCTACCCTAAATTATGGGCAGAAATCTGTCCCCAAAGGTAGAGGGGACCAGGGCCTACAAAATTTAACAAGCAAAAAAAAAAAGGTTTTCACCCAAAATGTAAGGTAATTTAGTTCAAAATACATGTATCATTTCGATTATGAAGTGATGTACAGCGCGTCCCAAAAAAAACTATACACTTTTGAAATGGCCGCCAAATAAAAAATCTAGCACTTTGGGGAAAAAGACTCTCATATATGGAAAGCCAATGAAGTCAACTTTCAAATGACACCAAAAAGTTGGAAAAATATTAATGCTTGAGCGAGCACTGCCCACTGAAACAAAGGGTATGAAAATTAGGGTGGGCTGGAATTAGCCTTCCAATTTATTTCAGATGTTGAGAGGCAAATCATTTCGAACTTGCAAAGTTAAGGGCGTTGTGATAAATTGATGATCAGCCTTGATCAGTTTTGATAGCTTAAGCAAATTTTTTAAGTTATTAAATTGAACTTTTATGCATGAGTGAACACAAATTACACTTTTGGAGCAGCACTTCAGCTTTATCATTTGGATTTTTGGGGCAGCATTTCAACTTTATCATGGCGATCTCAGCAATGTGTTCATGGGAGTCGGCCAGTCGGGAGAATAGGGGGTGAGATAGGGCTTAAGTGGGAGAAGTAGGTTGATGGAATAAGGGTCAACAGAACATTCAGCCCCGCCCCCTCCCTCTTTCCCACCCTCCCCTCCTGTTGAGAGACTGATGGCTATTATTTACGTGTGAATTAAGTCCAGAGCAGAATGTTGGTTTAATGATTAATTCTGAATTAGGGCATCAACTTTTTTCCTATCAATCATTCAATCAACAATTTATCAGTACATTAACTCATTCAATGTGCAATGTGATCAATAAAACATTCATTTTTTTTCCAATAAATTATTTCATTAATCATCATAATCATTAAATTTTTTTGGTAATCATTCAAACTGACCATCAGCCACCGGTCACTTGGCAGTTAAGTTTTGAAAAGGCTACAATCCAGGAGATGAGACAGAGAGAGAGAGAGGGGGGGGGGCTGGAAAATGGAGGTGAAGAGGGGAGGGTACCTATGACTTTTGATTTGTAAAAGGACAAAATGAAGAGGAATGCCCTTTTAACCAAGTCTTAGCATACCTCGCCCTCTTACTTGTAACAGGTACATGTACCATCACATTACTCTGACTCTCATGAACACACTTCTGATGTCCACAAGATGAATATGCTACACTAAAATTGCAATTCCTGTTCACTCATGCAGTACATTTCAATTGACAAATTCATGAAATTTGCCTATTAAAACCAAAACTTATCTTACTCATGAATAGCAGAACACCCTTAGCTTTGTAAGTTCCAAAGGACTAACCTCTCAAAGAACTGTATGGCTAATTCCTGCCCAGCCTAGCCAAGCTTAGTCTCCCAGGAGGAGAGAAGTGGGGGGAGGGGGTAGAGATGGAGGGAGGGGTTGCTAAATGTTCTGTTGACCTTAAGCCCATCAACTTACTTCACCTACCTAAGTCATATTACCCCCTCTTCTCCTGACTGTCATGAACACATTGTTAAGATCCACATGATAAAGCTGCACTAAAAATTGCAATTCATGATCACTCATGCATTAAATTTCAATTTAATAACGTATGAAATTTTTCACAAACAACAAACTGATAACATCTGATCTTTAACTCACCAAATAACCTTCAACTTTGCAAGTACCAAACAAAAAATCTGAAAGAAATTGGAAGGCTAATTCCAGCCCACCCTAATTTGCATACCCTCTGTTTCAGTGGGCAGTGCTCGCTCAAGCATGAATAATTTTCCAACTTTTTGGTGTCATTTGAAAGTTGACTTTATTGGCTTTCCATATCTATAAGTCTTTTCCCCCAAAGTGCTACATTTCATATTTGGCAGCCATTTCAAAAGTGTATAGTTTTTTTTGGGACGCGCTGTATTTTGCTCCATCATAAAATACAAAAAAATAGTAGGGGCATTTGATTGCCCCCCTAATATTTTGGGTTGGGGGACGCGGATCACAAAAGCTGAGCGTCGCTCTTAACTTACGAACAGCTTTATGAAACGGTTTCCTGGTATCACAAGATTGGACTGGTGATATTTGGGGTAACAAATTCAAATTCAAAAGTTTATTGATATAAAATCCTGACATATTTATAAGGATCATCATAAAAAACAAAGAGACATAAGAGAAAATAATAATACAACATAAACAAGCAAATACATAGGCGGCTGAAGCGGGGAGACGGGGGGAGGGCATGCCCCCCTAAATTTGAGGTGGGGACGGACCCCCCCTATTTTTTTCTTTTTTGCTTGTCAATTTTGTTTCTTGCGTCCCCTCCTCAATTCAGGTGGACCCCCCTAAAATTTTTGTTGATAACCTTTTTTTTTGCTTGTCAAGTTTTTTACCAGTGTCCATTCCTAAATTTCCGGTGGACCCCCGGCCTAATTTGTTTGGCTTCCGCCGCCAATGAGCAAATACATGGGGAATTAAGTCCTCCGCTTTCCCCCAATACGGACACGATGCTTCCCCCTTTTTACCAGAAGTACCTCTCATTTTTGTTTTAATTATATGTTTTCTTAGGAAATAAATATCAAATCACAAAATTGACAAACAATACCTCTCATTTTAATGTACTATCCATATTTTGTAAATTCTGCATGTTTCCATCATTCCTGATTTGCCCCAGGGGATTATAATCAAGTCTTCTCCTTGACCAGCTTTTAAAGTTTTAAACTGTTACTTGTTAAAAGTCAAGTCCACCCCGGAAAAATGTTGACTTGAATAAAAAGAGAAAAATCAAACAAGCAAAACGCTGAAAATTTCATCAAAATCGGATGTAAAATAAACAAAGTAATGGCATTTTGAAGTTTTTTTTTACAAAACAGAGATATGCACAACTCCAATGAGACCCTCGATGATGTCCATCACTCACTATTTCATTTGTTTTTTACTGTTTGAATTATATACATATTTCATTTTTATACATTTGACAATAAGGACCAACTTTTTCCATAATTATGTTCAGGGACTAATTAATCATTGTTTCACTTGATAATGAGGAGAAAAATAGAATATTCCCTATGTCATACAATAAAACACTAAAAAGATGTCTGTTGATGACGTCATTAGTCTCCTCATTTGCATACCCACTAGGATGTGCATATAACTGTTTTGTGAAATTAAGGGAAACTTTAAAATGTTAACATTTTCTTATTTTACGTCCGATTTTGATGAAATTTTCAATGTTATGCTTGATGGATTTTTCTTTTTTATTCTAATCAACATTTTGTTTGGGTGGACTTGTACTTTAACAGTTTTTTTTTGTTTTAAACTGTTAGTTGTTAAGACATTTTGGAAGGACCTATAAAAGTATCATGATCGGCGTCATGATAAAAAGAGTTCTCAACGTTGTGAGGAAGATCGGGTCTAAAATTAGAAATATCCCACGTGGGGTTATAAAGACGGGTTGAAGTACTTTCCAAATCATCTTCAAGAAAACATAATACAACGCTAACTCTAATTGACATATTTATTTATCTTTTCATATATCATTATTTTGCAACACGTTTATGTTTTTTCTTAGTTTAGTAGTAGCAGGGGGGCTGACCATGCAAAAAATCACAATCCTTTGGTAATTTATACGTTTTTATACATAGTTTTGGAGAAAAAAGTGGGGGCTGAAGGCCCCCCCCCCCCCCGCTTGCGCGGCCCCTGCAGTAATGCGACAAGGTGGTGAGGCCAATTTGACTGATTGGTTTCTCCGTCAACCATTGTATAATCTTTTGTTAATCTCGGAGATTGTTCTTAATCAATATTTTTAACGTAGGATTCTGCCATTTTTAAAATGTTTTTTTTTATATTGTTACAATGTTAATCTCCGTTGTTTTTTTTTTGTTCGCCGAGCGAACACTCACTCCTGAAGACAGACAGTCAACCTGTCCGAAACGTCGAGTCTCTCTACTACTCGTCATCTCTACTCGCCGACTCAAGCCAGCATCTCCTCATCAGCTCTACTACTCAAGCTGTTCTCACTCAACATTCCTTCTGGTTTACAGTCCTTTTCAGGACTATTTTCAAGAAAGATACTTTACTCTTAAATCTCCACTTTCTTGGCTATCCATTTCTTCTCTTCTTCTATCCACTGTTTCTATAACACTCCACACTGTGTACAGTAAACCACATCAGCAATTGTACGTGCCACCATGCAAACCTTCAAACAACATCTTTTTTGTCGTAGCGCTGTACAAATATATTATTACCCCGGTTATCGGATTAAATCAGTCATTCCCACACACAATGTGTGCACATCCTCCACTCCCTGGGAGAGTATTCCAGTCAGTCGCCGGTGAGGCGCACACATTACTGGACAAGCTACAATGACTTCCACATCCTACACAGCAAAAACTGTGGTGTTAACCGGTGTACTAAGAGGACCACACCAGTTATTTTACACCGGTGTTAAATTGGTGGTGTTAGTTTTACACCTATAGGTGTTATTACAACAACTTTAGTTGTTACATTTACACTCTTTGGTGTTATGTTCAATCTCTAGGGTGTAATTTTAACACCTCATAGGTTGTGGTCCTCTATTAACACCAATTGACGTCAGTTTTAACACCACAGTTTCTACAGTGTACCGGCATGACCGGGTACCCATTTAGAACCAAGGTCGAGAGTTGCAAAGGGTGGATTAACGCCTTGCCAAAGGATGCCAGACCGCGATATAGGATTCGAACACACCATCCTCTGTTTATAAGGCCAGAGTCAGAATCTATTGTGAACATTGTGATTCTTGATGATCTTAAAATGAAACATAAATATAAAAAGATATATATTTGTAACTTGTTTATAGAATAAATACAGGGATTAGAAAACTCAGCTATTGCTCATTTCAAACCATTTATTCTCTTTTGCGTATTTTCTTTTTTTCTCATCGAAAAACACCTCCGTCACAGGAACAGAGGCACAAGGTGTTGATTAGGTGTTCATCACCTATTTGGTAGTTCCTTTTACATCCTTTTGGTGTTGTGTTTAATCTCTTGAGTATAATTCAAACACCTCAGTGTGGCATTGTGGTCCTTTCTGGACATCAGCGTGGCCCAGGTTTTTTTTTTTTTGGCTTTTTTTTTGGGGGGGGGCTTGCTTAATTGCTTGTCAAATTTAAAGGGGAATCCAGCCTTGGCCATATGTTGTGTTGGGAAGGAGAAAAATAAATTAAACAGAATGGTGAAAGTTTGAAAGAAATTGGACAAGCAATAAGAAAGTTATAGCTGCTTTAAAATTTAGATCACTAATACTATGTAGATTTCAAATTGGCAACTGGGTAAGTAAATTATGACAAGGGGCAAGGACAACTTTCCCATAGGCCATGTACTTTATTATCAGGGATTTGTGGTTTTCTCCTAAGTACCCATTCCCCTGGGGCAGTAATCTAAATATAACCCATGTAGTATATTGTTTTATGTCCTCATGAAAGAAAAATATAATTTGAAATAAAACTTTTGGGAAAAATGACATTTTAGCCATAATATGTATTGGAGTACATGGAAGAGTAGTCCTTGCCTTACATCACTATGACATCCCATATGCGGCCAATTTGAAGTCTCCATGGGTATAGTGATTACCAATATTTACAACTTTTAAAAATTCATATCTTTCTTTTTGTTTGTCCAATATTTTTCAAACTTTCACCTATCATCTTGTCTGATTTTTCTTGTCCATATAAAAACAAGTTTTGATTTGGGTTGGATTCCCCTTTAAACCAGCACCCCCTGATAAAAAAAATCGTTCCCACGGTCATGGACATCAACTGGTGTCAATTTAACACTTCAGTTTTAAAGTGTCAGAAATCTCGTAATCATTAGATGAAAAGGAAACCAATTTGATAAAACATTCTTTATTATAGTCTAACAATCGAGAAGCTAATTCGGAAACGTAATCAGACTTTAAAACAGACCACGTGAATCAGACGAGCATCCCCCAAACATCGATTGTGAATAGCGCCCTCATCGGGACTTTGCAACGCTTTCTCATTGGCTTACAATGTTTGACTGACAGGTGTAAGGGAATGCGCATGCGTAGTCAATATTAAAGCGATAACGTTGTTTGATTATTTTCCGTTCCACCAGTCTAGCTCTCTGTATACTGATAAAGTTATCAATTTATATGGGCATTTAGAAACCTTGAATCTTTGATTGACTAAGGTTTATTGATTGGTTAGCGAATGAAATTGATGATTAAATAATCATTACTCTAATAAAAACAATATTATGTGATGACTATTGGGACATGAATGAGATGCAATAAAATTAATGTTTTCTTAACATAACTTTGTGATATGACTATTTTCTGAATATGTTCATGAATTTTGAGTGACGTTTACAAATGTACAATTCAAATATGCCTGTCTTTTTACATGTTGGGCACCAAAAAAAAATTATTGACGACTGTTTAATAGTAATGGTGAAAATCATCAATATTTTTTTGATATTTTATATCTCATAAATTGACTTTATTTTGCATATTTCACATGATTATAAACACAATACAAAAACAATACAACATCAGATGAAGAATTTACATGGTGTACAAATCAGATATGGTATCATTCATCGAAATTGAATAATACAGCGATTTGAAAAAAAATATGGTGAAATATGAGGAAACCTGTACAAAAAGCAGTGGTTGTCTAATTGAGGTAATTGAAATAAATAAAATTGAATTGAATTGAGGTAGCTTGAGAGCCAATCTAATTGATTATGATCAATGACTTATAAAAAATTGGGTTGAAAGTTTCAATCGAAAGTAAGATTGACCTCTAAATCTATTAGATTGAAAGCTTCATTCTAACTTTGGATTGGTCCTTGATAACTATCTATTTTCATCTGAGGAAGTTAGAGAGTGATCCAAGTAATGTTGTCAACGAAATTAAATATAAAATCCCTATAACACACACAAAAAAATATAGAAACAGTGAAATACATCTGATTCTTTTAACCGCAAAATACACAAGATTTTTTTTTATTATTAAACTTGCTTCCTTTTTATGCTCTTGTATACTTGTGTATACTTGTTAATAAGGTTCATCATCATATAATGCCGTCCGTTTGAAAAGAGTTGCACCCCGTTGCCTTCTGTCATGAAACATTATTCTATAATTTTGGAGGTACCATAACAGATAGCTCTAACTACTTCATAACCAAGACCAGTCCATTTCTTGATATCATAAACAACACTACAAAGAGTATGAACAAAAATAAAAATATTTAGAACTTTATTTATGGATTTATAAGAAAAGTCTGATTTATAAGATAAGTCTGATCGTGTCACCTTCTGATCATGTTTACCCTCTGATCATGTTTACACTGTGCAGAAGGTGACACGACATTCGCTCCGGCGACAATAATTGCTAGGGGATTAACACTACGCTGCGTAACTACGGGAGGGGGGGGGGGCTGACGAGCCAAAACCCATGCAAAGGACGTATCCCTGTGTCCCCCCCCCACTGACGAGCTTTAAACCTTTTTGCCCCCCTCCCCTGACCAGCTTCAATACCTATTTTGCCCCCCTCCCCTGACGAGCTTGAAGACGTTGACTTTTTTTCTTTGCTTGTCAATTTTTTTCTGGTACGATTTGAAACTAATGTGGCCTTTACTCCAAAATAAAATAAGCAATCCTACAAAATGGTTATATTAGTATTCTTTCAATTGATTTAACCTCAATCAATAAAGTGACATGTTCCTTTCATATTTTATGAAAATGAGCAAAATGCGCTTTGTTCCAAAATCGGATCGCAAACAGTAGTAAGGTGTGTAGTGGACTTTAGATGTAGGGTTAGGGTTGCATTAGGGGTTTATGTTAGATTTAGGGTAGGGTAGAGTGTTTAACCGAACCCAGGGTTGAAGTTGGTCATTCCATTAGTGTGTGGAATTCAGAGCGGAGAAATTGTGTCGCCTGCCAGTGAGCACATGTCATGGAATCGTCGAGGGAGCGAAGCAAGTGACCGATAAAAGGAATGTATAGCTTCATCTCACATTAGAGGAGGCTAGCTATACTTTATTTTACCAGTCACTTGCTTCGCTCCCTCGACATGACGCCAGGGGCGGGGCTGCAGGGCTGTGGTTTTTCAAGTTATGGAAAACGAGGAGAAACGGAAAGAAAATGTGGAGGAAAAGGAAGAAAAAAGAGAGAAAAGTATGTACCATGAGAGCTTTATGCAGCCTATGTCAAGCCAGTTAATAAACATGTTTAATTGAGAAAAGAAATGATGCCGTCCTTTTTGTGGGGAGTCGCCCCTTATAAAAAAATCCCCTAGCGCCGCCCAACTTACGACTCCCCTGTTGAAAATCCCCGGCTGCGCCATTGCAATGTGGGACATTTATTACAATTGACATAATTATAATGAGGTATATCATGTATGAATTGAGATCATGCATGACTTGGAATCCGCTTTCGGTATCACTGGGAAGTATAAGATTTTTAATATGATTCAGTGATGGGACAGTCACACCAATCGACACGACTACACACCGATCAAAAATATTGCATTATTTTCAATGGCAAACAATCGATCGGTTTGGAGTGGGTTGGTCTGATGTGACTGAGGCATAGATGCTGAACGCGGGCCTGGTATTTGGGGGTATTTTATGGGACGTGAGAATATAATGGTTTGCATGGAAACGAGAAGAGTATAGATTTAGATTTTCTCATCACAATAGATCCCCTTTGTTGCTATACAACGGGCATCCATCATTGAAAGTTAGATGGGTTTTAAGCTATTACCCTTGTGCGATTATACCTCACAACCTTTGCTTTTAAAGGGATGCTCCAGGCTGACGATATTCATATCTCAATAAATAGAGTAAAATTCACAAAGCAATATGCTGAAAACTTGATCAAAATCGGATAACAAAGAACGAAGTTATTGAATTTTAAATATTTTCAATATTCTGGTGAAACAGTTCTAGGCATGTCTTCATGAATATTCATTAGGTTTGCTGATGATATCATATCCCCACTTGATAGTTTGTTATTGTATATGATATTAGATTTATTAAAAAAAAATCCACCAAGAACTAAAACTATTGGATTGACAAATAAATATCTTGCTGCAACCTATTTCATCACAGGGGCCGCGGAACGGTTTTCAAAGGGGGGGGGGGGGGGGGCTGAGCCAAAAGTGGGGGGCTGAACATGCTAAAAATCACAGTTGTATGGTCATTTTCGCGTTTTTGTACACGGTTTTGGAAAAAGGTGGGGGGGGGGGCTGAAGCCCCCCAGCCCCCCCCCCGGTTCCGCGGCCCCTGCATCATAAAGGAGACAAGCACATCGTTTACACATTCATGATAAAATGAAATAATTATGATTTCATGAAAGTGGAAAATCCTGGATCCGCCCATGATAATGATGATGATGATGACGACGATTATAATGGTGCTAGTGATGATAATGAACTTATTATGATGATGATGGTTGTGGTGGTGCCCCGTGGTGGTCTGGTGTTGGCGTTGGTCGTGGTGATGATGATGGTGATGATGATGACGATGATGGTGATGAGGATGATGAAGATGGTGATGAGGATGATGATGATGGTGATAGTGATAATAATGAGCTTATTATGATGATGATGGTGTGGTATTGGTGGTGGTGGTGATGATGATGGTGATGACGACGACGACGATGATGGTGGTGATGATGATGTGATGATGACGATGATGATGATGATGACGACGACGACGATGATGGTGGTGGTGGTGATGATGATGATGATGATGGCGACGACGATGATGGAGGTGGTGGTGATGATGATGATGATCAATGGTCCGGGTTCAGATATAATAAAAAAATAACTTCCTGTTTGTATTTTGTTATTTGTGTTTAAGCGTGGAATGGGCTGAAAATTTCAATATAAAGTATTTGTTTGTAATGTTTTCCTTTGAAATCACTAAAAGATAAGTGTTCAAAAGAACTTTTTCAAAAGGAAATGTAACATTACTAAGAGAGTGCGCCTAATATCCTCAAGTA
This sequence comes from Lytechinus variegatus, assembly GCF_018143015.1. Classification (NCBI taxonomy): domain Eukaryota; kingdom Metazoa; phylum Echinodermata; class Echinoidea; order Temnopleuroida; family Toxopneustidae; genus Lytechinus; species Lytechinus variegatus. The sequence continues at coordinate 8,343,810 of NC_054748.1, read as the reverse complement.
TAAAATCAAAATTTTCACGAATAATCAACTTATATATAAGAAAATGTGGAACAAGAATGGAATGTTATATAATGATTTGATTAATAATATCAATCGATGCTTTTTTCTTCAATAATTCATCAGAATAGTATACGCTCGTTATACCGAAACACACAAACTGAAGAAAATCAAAAGGGGTTCGTTAATCTGAACATTTATGTTTGTTATTTCGAAGGTTCGATAATCCGATAATGAATTAAAGATCGTTTTCTCTCATTTTAGAATACTGAACCTTATTTCGCTTTCAGAGGAATGAAACCTCCGGAATTCAATATAACCTTGTATTGTTTTCGGACTAACCGTTTTATTATTTTTTTTGTTTTGAAATCATGTTTTATTTCTTCCTCATCATAAATGTGATAAGAGTGTATAACATGAAATCGTTAACATAATAAATTATTCATAATTCATACATAAACAGTTAAGAACTTGATTAGTCCAAAAGTAAACTTAGTGTCAATAAATATTTTTTTACAGTTTATATTCACAAAGATAGAAGTAATACAGAACAGAATCTTCTAAAAATATCTATAAATAGAATTATACATAATTATATAAAACGCAAACGCAATAACATTTAGAATGCTGTGAATGCTTTCAAGAGCAGACTAAAGACATTTCTGTTTAATTCTTCCTTAATTTCTTAATATCTTTATTATGTGGTACTTAAGTTATTTAAATTTCATTATTATTATGACTATATTATGATGCATACATTTAAGCAATTTTTGTATATTCAATGATAGGGCGTAACATTTTCACCTTAGCCCTACTTAAATGAATAGATTGAATTTGAATTGATGTAATAATACCAGAACATGCTATCAGTAATAATTATGTTGAACTCAGATTTTTGTAAAATATTCTATACATGTATATTAATTTGTTATTGTAAAGCGCATTGAAATGTAAATGCGCTATATAAATGTAACTTTTATTTATTATTTATTTGAAAAATCTCAAGTTGAAAATGACATTATTTTTTCATTTACAATGTCATTAAATGGAAATCTTTTGAGGAAGTTATAAAAAAACACACAAAAACAAATAAATCATTTAAAAAATCACACACTCAGCTAGCCCCCGCCCCATAATGACGCATAAGCAGAATGAAAACGGAAAGAAAGAAAGAAACAAAAAATAATAAATAGATAACTAACTAACTAACTAACTAACTAACTAACTAACTAACTAACTAACTATCTATCTAACTAACTAACTAACTAACTAATTAACTTACTAACTAACTAATTAACTAACTAACTAATTAACTAACTAACTATAACTAACTAAAACTAACTAACTAACTTACTAACTAACTAACTAATTAACTAACTAACTAACTAGCTAGCTAACTAACTAACTAACTAACTAATTAAATACCTTACTAACTAAAATGATAATACGGATCCCGCACCAAGGAAGGTTTGCTCCTGGGGTAGTGGGTTGTGAGGCTGATTTATCAAGTTTTAAGTTTTCAAGTTTATTTTATTGATTACATATCCAAACATAAGGGATTACAATCAAAGAAAATTAACGCTTTTTTTTACCAACTTTATTGATCAAACAAAGAGAATTAAGAGACACATTGATAAAAGAACATTTGTTTTTTAACAATGAACAAATTCGTAAATTAAACAAAACGAAACAAGTGAACATACACAAAACAAAACAAAAAATAAATACAAAAAATACTATACATGCTGTCAAAACCTACAGAACGTCATTTGAAACGGAGTAATTATTCATAATGATAATAATCAGGTACAAATATATCAATCTATAATTGTCAACAGAATATCATATAATTTGTGAGGGATTGGTAACTGCGTCAGATTTAATTTCAATGTTCTGAATAATCCGCGACCCTAACCCTAAACCATATCGAATCTTCAAAATGATATGCTGGCTTTAGGGTGGGGAGGGGGGGGGGGTATTCAGGAATATCACAAAAGGAAGTTTGTTTTAGTGAAGCACTAATATGAGTTTCATGCTAAAAACAGAGGAGTCTGTCTAAACAAAAAAAATATTGCTTATTTGAACAGGTGTGAAATACACATCAAACACAAAGAAATCGTTTGCTATTAATTCCCCAGGGTATAAGAGGGAGAAAAAATAAAATAGGGAAAGAGGGAGAGATAGAAGTGGCGTACAGATTCGGAGGGGGGGGGCTGGGGCTGTGGGGCGCTTGCCCCCAAACGATTGTTACGAAGAAGAAACTAAAGGAGAGGAAAGAAAGGGAAAGAGAGAATGGTGAATTACGATATAATTTTCTAACTTTTATATTGAAATCTATCACAAAATTGGATTTTTGTAATAAATAATGTCGCTTCACTCGCTTGCAAATTTCTAGAAGTTTTGCCCGATATGAAATCTGTATACCCTCAAAATATTTGGCTCATTAGGCATATGCCACTGGGATAGAGTGAGACAGAATGAGAGAGGGTGGGGGAGGGGGGCAGAGATACGGAGGAGAGATAGATAAAGAGCCCGATAAAGAGATGGGCAGGGGAGAAGCGAAGTGAAGAAAAGAAAGAAAACCTTGTGATTCTTTTTAATGAGAAAATATTAATAAAAGGTGCACCATTGGTGGAGGTTGGAGGCAAGAAAACGGATACCAGAAAACATCAGCTATAGGGAAATTAATGTTGTGAAAATATTTAAGGTATATAACTTAAGTTCTATAATCTGAAAAGTGAATGGCCCGATTGGCTATGAAGAAATTATGGAACACATCACTGACTAAGGCCGTTATGGGGGGGGGGGTAGTGTTACTGCAAATCTTGGCCCGGCATCTTGGCTTCTGTTTAAAGGTCAAGTACACCTCAGAAATATGTTGATTTGAATCAAATAGAGAAAATTAGACAAGCACAATGCTGAAAAATTTCATCAAAATCGGATGTAAAATAAGAAAGTTATGCGTTTCAGTTTCGCTTATTTTTAACAAAATAGTTATATGAACGAGCCAGTTACGTCCAAATGAGAGAGTCAATGACGTCACTAACTCACTATTTCTTTTGTTTTTTATTGTTTGAATTATACAATATTTCAATTTTTACGAATTTGACGATTAGGACCTCCTTGCCTGAAGCACAAAATGTTAAAATAATGGAATTCCACGTGTTCAGGGAGGAATGAAACTTCATTTCACATGACAATGACGAGAAAATAAAAACATTTCATATAATAAAATACAAAAGAAAAGACTGAGTGATGTTATCAGTTCCTCATTTCACATTTGCATACCGACCGAGATGTGCATAACCGACTGTTTTGCGAAATGAAGCGAAACTTTAAAATGCTATAACTTTGATTATACATCCGATTTTGATGAAATTTTCAGTGTTATGCTTGTTGAATTTTTCTCTTTATATTCAAATCATTTTTTGTTGGGGTGGACTTGTCCTTAAAAAAAAAAACATGTCAACATTGATATGAATTTATGTTATTATTTCAGTTCATTGATCTGAAATCATCCCATTTTATAAGAAAGGAGAAATAAAATAGACTACCTAGATAATACCCGGGCCTAAAATAAGACAAGAGAATTGAGCAACAAACCTAAAAACAACAAATCAATGACAACAATTACAATTTACAGGCCTATTACGTTTAGATTTCTTGCCACAATGGTAGGCATACCAGGGTTACTAAAAAGTGATACGAAAAGGCCTTGAAGAAAACAAAATTAATCGTCAAACAGGTAAAACAGATGTCGCGATCGAGAAAAAAAAGAAGAAAAAATCTAGCCCTAAAGAAGACCGGAGATGGAAAACCAGGACGGAAAAGAGTGGATCCACCCAAAACGTCTGTTGTCTTCGAACCAAAATATAATACATCCTCGCTAGCACTGTTATGAATGGGGCAAGGCCCGCCGCTAAACGAAAAAGAATAGCAGAGCATTTTATGCTAATCATACCAACTCCAAATTTGACATTAGAGGAATTTCAAGATGGCCGGAGCGGCGGAGTGAGAAGGAAACAACATCACATTGTTGTAGCAAGGATAAACCGGCTCGGTGGGGCGCAATCTTAGACGAGATAGACTGTTGGATGGAGAAAGAGAACGGGGTGGGAGTTGTTTTCGAATAATAGAGCAGCAAGTCATTGTCTTCCATGTATAATTTTTCTTCCAGATTCGACGGGTTTTTGAGAGGGATTCATCAGCTGCTAGTTCATTCATCACCACTAGCGCTGCATTGATGCATTTTGTGAATGGTGCATGCTATCTGTGTGCTGGCTGGGCGGCAGGAACAAAGCCCATTGTTGTTTCGGGGCATTGTTAACTCGCTTTTGTCCCGCCTCGAGTGTATTCCCGGAGGCGAAGGGCGTTATTCACCGTTTGTTTCGAGAAAGCTAAACCACGGGAATGCCGCTTTCAGAGGGAGAAAGATCAAAATTAGGACTAAAATATTAATTTGGTAAGTAAAAAACTGGGTCTGATTTTCGCATATAAGACGTAAGCCGACACACACGGTGAATTGTTACGAGCGTAGCACAGCTCAGCTTGCTCTCTGTTCAGTGCTTGTGTGGCATGTGTTATGTTTATGTCCATATTTAGCGGGGCTGACGGAGTGGTGTGCGAACGCTACCGGGTAGCGCTCGGCTGTTTTTGCCTTTGACCGGCGCTTCCAACGAGGCGAGGGTATGTGTATTATTATGTTGGCATGATAAAGGCCATTGTTTGGGAGTTATGTGTGGGAGTGCCTAGGCTGGAGTCCCACATGATATTTTATTGAGACCAGCTACATGTTTGGCATTACAATTGAGATGTCATTCGTTTGGTTAGCTCAAATTCAGTCTAATTACAATTACAAACTTTTCTTAATCTGCTTATTTATTGCCTGGGGCTCGGCCTTTTATAGTGAGACTGAATAATTTTGTCAATTGTTGACTTGTGGTCAAGTTGGTTTTGATAAATTTATTTATGAATAAATTCTTGCCTGCATATTAAAGGATTCTACTTGGTGTTATTCCATTTGTATACATAGCCTGATGACAACTACAGTACTGTGGAAATCCCAAATTTTCACGTGAGTCAGAGTTCAGAATAAGCAATAAATATTTCACACTTGATAAAAGGAGTTGAAAATAACTTTTCTCAAACTGGAACCTCAAAGTGTTGGACGATAAGATTACATGTATGTAGTCCCTATGACCTGAAGCTTTTCTAGTGGAATGTATTGGGGTATGCAATATTTCATGAAGATTTATTTTGGCCACACATTACGAATACGATCGAATTTTTTTTTTTTGGTGTGATGTAAATTATTTCTTGAACTTAAATACAGTACCCGGTATATGTCATCCTTGTATTGACTTGTCACAGTGATATCCAATCATTGAATTTATAAACTAAGGTTCAACGGATGGTGTACAAAATTTCCTCATGAAAAATTCAAATTGTTATCTGATATTCCTGTAGTTTACATTATCAAATCTTTACTGAACATTTAGATATTCTTTCTTGAAAAATTATATGCCTATGTATCTCAATGACTGCTTTCATAAATCACTGAGGCTAGCTATAAATGTTATACTAGAAGAAAGCTAGATAGAGGCAGTTTTTCAATTGAAAGTACATTAATTATTATGCCAACCTTGCGACTTACAAGTACCTTTAGAATACAATGCAACTTGGAAAAATGTGTTACAACAAATACTATAATGTCTTGATTCTTTAATAATAATGATAATAGTACATGTAGGCATTTGTATAGGGCCGTCTATCTATTCTATTCTATTCTGAGGCATGTTGTTATTATTATTATAACACTAGCTTTAGCTCGAGCTGCCTTTCAGCGCTCATGCATTCAAGGAATTAATCCTACCGGGTACCCATTTACCTCACCTGGGTTGAGTGCATCACGATGTGGATAAATTTCTTGCTGAAGGAAATTACACCATGGCTCATGGCTGGGATTCGAACCCACAACCCTCTGTTTCAAAGTCCGAAGACTAATCCACTGGGCCACAACGCTCCACAATGATATTACTCCACTATTATTACAATTATAATTACTTTATGAATTACCATTACAATTATATTTCATGATAATTAATAACATTAATTTATTATGATTATACATGTAATTATTAGATTATCAAGCAGATGTCTTGTTCAACAGTAGACCATCTAGTTGCTTTGCATTTTAAAAGTACTACCCATCTTGCACATACAATTTTATGAGAAGGCATAATTCATGGTCGACCCAGGGACCCGATTCTGAAGTCAGGTTTAACTTAAACTCAGGATTATAGTTGTGGTTGAAGTATGGATAGCCAATTGTTACATAAATCACTAACAGTAGAGATATGATATTTCAGCTCATTTGACTCTCAAATCATTCATAATTGTCTGGGAAGTATAAATAGATGATTGTTTTCACCATCGATGAATCAGGAAAGAGCACAGTAAATGTAAGAAACATACAACTTTATTAATGAAAATTTTGACACTTATGGCTTTCTATCATTTTAGCAAACAGTTAAACCATGGTCTAAGTTAAACCTGACTTTAGAATACAGCCATAGGTCTCTCCATACAGGACTACAAGTATACATACAGAGTACTGTAGGCCTATGTATGTTTATTGTATAGAGAGCCTTGGAAACTATTTAATTACTTCCCGTTATGGTGAATAGTGATTAGAATGTCTATTGTTCTTCCCCATACACAATGCCCTTTCCTTCTGTATGTACATACCCCTGGATCCTCTCTTTCTATTGTTTCAGGTAGACATCCTAGTCTCCTCAAACAGACCTCGTACTAAATCTACATTATTTACATACAAGGAGATTGATGCCCTCGTATTCACGTAGTGTTTGTTGATTAATATTAGTCTCATTTGCCAGACCTTATAATAATAGGCATTTATATAGCGCCATCTATCTTGAAATATTCTATTCCGAGGCACGTTGTTATTATTACCCCGGCTTTTATAGCTTGAGCTGCCTTTCAGTGCTCATGCATTCAAGGAATTAATCCTGCCGGGTATGATATTATCATACCTGTGTACATTATTTCAGGTGCATTGTAAACATCCTAGTCTGCTCATACAGACCTATGTAGCATGTTTGAATTACTGACACACAATATATGCGCCTATTGTTTTTTTCTTGTGTGAATTGCTGACTGTGCTGTGGTAGTCTAATTCACCAGACCCCTAGACTGCACATGGCAGTACTGTGGTAGTCTAAGCCACGAGACCCGCAAACCAAACGTACATGTATTCTGTGTAGTCTACTGTGCACACACAACAGGGCAACAATTGTTCATGTCCACTCAACACAGAATATATGCATACATTGTCCAATGACAATGTAGCCCTACTGTACAAGGAGTATGGGAACATACGGTGGAGCGTTGTGGCCCAGTGGATTAGTCTCCGGACTCTGAAACAGAGGGTCGTGGGTTCGAATCCCAACCATGGCGTAATTTCCTTCAGCAAGAAATTGATCCACAATGTGCTGCACTCAACCCAGGTGAGGTAAATGGGTACCTGGCAGGAATTTATTCCTTGAAACGCAGCGTGCATAGCTGCACTGCTAAAGCCAGGGTAATTATGCTGCATATACTGTAGAGCGCTTAGAGACTTCTGACGAAGTTAAGTATTAAGCGCTATATAAGCAAGTATAATTATTATGTTAACACAAAATAAAGGACAGGCTTGTAGATTACACGGAGGGACTATATTATTGTTTTTAATCTGCATGTAAAAATTGTTATTGATTAGTTTGTTCATGGCAGTCAAGCAGTGCACCCATATTCTTTTTGTCAAGAACAATTTTGAGTATGCATAAAAACATTAATTGTCTTTGTTTTTGTTTATACAGCGCACATCATTCAGCTGGGAATATTTGCCCCCAATATAATTTGTAGATACCGGTAGTCTTTTCAGAAGGCACAGAGCCCTGCATATCAGATTTTATTATTCAATGGATTGTCTTACATGTACTGTGTCTGTATTGATTTATCCCAACTGCACATCTCCCACAGCTGTTCAAATCCTAGTATTGATGATTATACATACAACATTTTCATATATATGAGCTTCTAATTCCATGCATAGGCCTATATCACATGTAGTACAGAGTTACACACCATGTGGGGCGAAAGAATGAATAGAAAGCTTTCATTCTTAATTTCTTATGAACACTTCTGTGTCATTTTTAAAGACGAGAAAATCAAAATATTTCATGTTTCATATAATAAAATACAAAAGAAATAGTGAGTAATGTCATCAGTTCCCTCATTTGCATACCAACCGAGATGTGCATATAACTGTTTTGTGAAATTAATCGAAATTTAAAAATGTCAAAACTTTCTTATTTTACATCTGATTTTGATGAAATTTTCAGTGTTATGCTTGTTGAATTTTTCTCTTTTTAAATAAAAATTAAATAAAAAGTTTTTGTTGGGGTGGACTTGTCCTTTAAGAAAATGTCACAACTCATGGAACTTTACTCATCCATGCCCGTGGCCACTCACTCACACAAGAATGGAAAGAGAGCTGCGCATTGCATTTATTTGGCAGCAACTGGTTTGGAATAATTACATGTATTCCAGATGGAAATATAATTCTACATTGGAATTTATACAAATGAATTTGTTTGGATCTTCAATAATGTCATTGATGTTCCCATTTTCAAGCCAGAGCATGACTGCCCAGCCCTTGAAGCTGCTCAATCACATAATGGTCATCTATTCATATTGCTCAAATAAATTCTAAAAGGAACCTTGCAAATGATGCAAGATTGTTGGGCTACAGGCCAGAAGATGGTCAGGAGTCAGGACAATGAATTGTGACGTAGAATGCTCCTCCTGGTATCTATAGAAAGAATACCTCGTGGGATAGCACATTCCTAGACGAGTACTCAGTGTTATATCAAGACTATAGCATCCCATTGTTTCCTTGGAATAGGTGAAATGACGTGACCCCTGTATCTGACCTTGCACCAAGACAGACTACTAGTCTTCATCCACAGACACCTTTAACCTTGTAGGTATGGCAAGGTCAAATAGTTGTTGTCTCAAGGTCACTCAGTTTGTAAACACAACAGGCAGTACTAGAACAATTGTCCCTTGGAAAGAATTTTGAGATTGCTATTGAAGAGTTACGATTGATCCAATCAATTGTAACTCTGGAAATCCATCAGTGTCATAATTTTTTCGGTAGGAAATTTGAACAATGTCCTTTTTAAACAAAGAGAAGAGAAGCACAGGGAAGTTTCAAGAAAACAATGAATGCATGAATATACCATCATAGTAAAAAGTATTTGAACCAACATGCATAGTACATGTCGATGTTGCTGGCCGTCCATAGTTGTGATTGATCGGATCAATCATAAGGAACCGAGGACATGCACCCATAAATAAAACATGTTGTATTAACAAAGTAACAGTTTAAAGCTTCTGATTTAATTTGATTGGCTGGTAGTTAAAATGAATTGAAGTTGTGCAATATTTTTCATTTTGACAAGTTATGAAACTGGACCCTGGGTGTACTGGAGCCTGGGAAATAAATATCCCTAACATATTAAAAGGGCCATGGCCCAATTTTGCCCCAAAATGCTAAAAAGATCCTGTTAAAATCCCCATTCTCTGTCTGCAGTGTGTATACCGTAACCAATGTTGTACATGTAGATTCATATTTTATGCAATAAACTGTGATACAATATGTGAAAATGATTGACTTGAACCTGTGTACAATAGAATTTTAACCGATTTAAAAAAAGAGGTTTTGTTACTGAGACTAGCTGAGCTGTGCTGTACAATGTGGATAGTTTGGTTTTCATTGGGAGGCCTGGAATAGCCATTGTCTTTGTTTACGATCAAGATGTGTCAACTTTTTGATAGCCATAGTTCTCGAGGTCTCAATTCTAGAATTCACATTTCCTGAATGTACATAATGAAGGTCTATAGTTTATTGCAAATGTTGCATGGATGACATTAGGCAGTGCTGCACCAGTCCGCGATCTTGAGATTTTAGCCCAATCAGCCCTCCTTGCAAGCTCGAGATCCAAGACACCCCATCTCCACCAGCGCAAGAAGAGCGATTCGTGCTCGAGCTACATCCAGGCATGTGTTCATTGTGATCTGACGCTGTGAATAAATAATCCTGAGTGCGTCTTTACTTGCAAAATATCAGGATAATTCGTAAATAGCATGCCATTTTGCAAATACATGTAATCCCAAGTTGACCTGGGATTGCAATCTCGAGATTGATCCAGCGAACTGTCCCGATGATCGCGTCTCCACTACAAATTATAATAATCTCGAGATTGTTCAGAACTTCAGATCGGGATAATTTGGTGGATCAGAAATAAGCGTGATTATTTGAAAACTGGGGCTGGTCCAGAAGGACCTATCAGGGTATTTTCACAATCGCTTTGCAGACGCTTTCTATAGCGCAGATAATCTTTCGTTATTGTTAAAATTCCTTCAATGACAAAACAGCCTTTGTTGAAATTCAGTGAATCAAAACACCAGTTTCCTCCAGGGGAGCGTTTCATCAATATTTTCGTCCGACAAGTTGTCAGATCTGACAACTTTCCTGGATTCTGATTGGTTGAGAATCACTGTTACTATAGTAACCGTCGGATAAAACGGGACTTGTCGGATAAACCGTCCGACAAGTCCTTTCATGAAACGCTCCCCTGGACTCTAGATAGTCCACATATTTGCCCATTTTCGTCTGGTCCGAATCTCCGGACAATCTGCTGCCCTGGCTCATCAATTTTGGACAAAGACCTCTCAGCCGTCCATTGTGACTTGACTTTTATAGGACAAGTCCACCCCAACAAAAAAATGATATGAATATAAAGAGAAAAATCCAACAAGCACAGCACTGAAAATTTCATCAAAATTGGATGTAAAATAAGAAAGTTATGACATTTTAGAGTTTTGTTTAATTTCACAAAACAGTTATATGCACATCCTGGTTGGTATGCAAATGAAAGACTGATGATATCATCCACTCACTACATGTATTTCTTTTGTATTTTATTATATGACATATGAAATATTCTAATAATTATCCCCTCATTGTCAAGTGAAACAGTTATTAATTCCTCCCTGAACATGTGGAAATAGCATTGTTTAATACTATATGATTAAGTAAAGTCAGTACCTATAGTCATACATGTATCTGTAAAAAATGAAAAAATGTATAATTCAAAAAAAGAAAAAAGAAATAGTGAGTGATGGACATAATCGACTGACTCATTTGCATACACTGAATTGTGCATATCATTGTTTTGTGAAAAGTACCGGTAAGCAAAACTTTAAAATGCCATACATGTAACTTTCTTATTTTACATCCGATTTTGATATTTTCAGCAATATGCTACAGTGTAGTTTGATTTTTCTCTATTTATTCAAATCAACATTTTGCTGGGGTGGACTTGTCCTTTAATATCAGAGGAGTTGGTGTATTGCAGAAATCTCCTGCATAGTGATAGCGAAAATACGCTATTGATTTTCATAATAAAAAGAAATTACATGGTGGATCAGGGCGATATACATGTAGCACCCCAAGATAAATGCTCAAAAGATCCCTGGAAAAAAAAGAGCCCTATAAACCCCCTTCAGCTTTTTTAAATGTTGCAGATTAACATGTAGGTAGCCACTTGCAAAAAGGAGCCCCTGAATATTAAAAATTAGATTTTGCCTGATTGTAAGAGGCATTTAATAACAGATCTTGACACAGCACAGAATATTTTTGCTTATTATTTAAAGGTCAAGTCCACCTCAAAATTTTGTTTTATTTGAATCAATAGAGAAAAATCAGACAAGCACAATGCTGAAAATTTCATCACAATCGGATGTAAAATAAGAAAGTTATGGCATTTCAAAGTTTCGCTTATTCTTAACATATGAACGAACCAGTTACATCCAAATGAGAGAATCGATGATGTCACTCACTCACTATTTCTTTTGTTTTTTATTGTTTGAATTATACAATATTTCAATTTTTACGAAATTGATGATTAGGACCTCCTTCCCTGAAGCACAAAATGTCCAAATAATGAAATTCCACATGTTCAGGGAGGAATGAAACTTCATTTCACATGACAATGACGAGAAAATCAGAATATTTCATACAATAAAATACAAAAGAAATAGTGAGTGAGTGATGTCATCACTTCCCTCATTTGCATACCGACCGAGATGTGCATATAACTGTTTTGTGAAATGAAGTGATACTTTAAAATGCCATAACTTTCTTATTTTACATGTAGGGGAAGGCGGGGTAAGTTGTGACAGTTTTTGCTTTTTGCATGTTAGAATTGATGTGATTAATAATCTTGTCGAAATAAGTACCTTGCCTTAAAATTTAATTCTTCTGAAATATTTTCCACCTATATATAACTTTCTATCCAAACACTGAAAGTCATCGTGACCTTTGAAAAACACGATGTCAAATGGCTCAACTTGCCCCATATATGGGGTAAGTTTGAGCCACCTTCTGGGGTAAGTTGAGCCACAAAAACTATGTACAAAATGTATGGGGAGAGCCAGCATGTCAATTTTTTGTTTAAAGTCTTTTCACTTTCTAATTCTCTATAAATACTAGCATCCTTTAAAAGGAAAAGAGCAGTCATGTAAATTTTTTTTCAGCCAGCATTTCAATCGATTTTTACGGTTTTTTTTTTTTTTTTAGATACATTACCATAGGAATTACCATGGCTCAACTTGCCCCATGCTGTTTGGCTCAACTTACCCCAGTGCGAACTTTGTGCGATAATTTTGTATCCACACATTTATTATGCATCCATCATTTAAAAGACTATGACAAGAATGAAGGTCCATACCTGGACTAATAATGTTGTTATCATGTCTTTATTATATTTAAAGATGTGTGTGTTTATAAAGCACTTATCTACATGTATTTCACACTCTTTTTTACTTTTTTGGCTGAAATTCATATTTTTCCCTCTAAAAAACTACTTTTTGTTTCAAAGTTGAAAACAATGTGGTGGGGTTAGGGGTTATACTATGGATCATCAATACATGACACCACCACAATGTCTGACTCATTCATTATTGGCCTGGGGCTGGTGGCTCAACTTGCCCCTATGCTCAACTTACCCCGCCTTCCCCTACATCCAATTTTGATGAAATTTTCAGTGTTATGCTTGTTGAATTTTTCTCTTTTTATTCAAATCAAGATTTTGTTGAGGTGGACTTGTCCTTTAAAAGAGAAACATGCTCTTGTTCCTTTCTTTCATAAAAGTAATAGAGTCCCATCTCTAATCCAGAAAAATGTTTTCAAATGAATGCAAAGTGCAATTTGAAAAGGTAATTTATGGAACTACATATAAAATCAGTGGTAGGGTGGTCCATTTGTCTGTCAATTGCAGATCTTGCAGATTGAACTACTTCCTCAGTTTAGTTCCAATGCTCATGAGAGACTTATCGTGCATTTTATTCTTGGACTGAAGATGTGAAGATACATTTTTAATGTATTGTGTTACCATGGTAATTGTATATTAATGGCAATAATAAATCATATTAAAAAATTATACATGTTATCTTGTAATCCATGATTTACATACATTGTATCCCTTGCATATTGCTGTTACGATAGGGTGGAGGTTGTACACACTATTAATCACCTTCAGTGATATTTCTATATTTCCGTTCGTTCATTTCTCTGTAATTTGAACTCAAAGCTGACAGTTTATTTTGTCATACATACCAGCATCAATTTCCCTGACCATTGTTAATCCAAATAAAATCAAGGCTGAAATACTTCTCTTATATCCAGATCAGTTTTAACATAATAACATATTCCAGTACTTGCAAATCCATGTTCAAGCATATCTGTTCTTGTATTACTTGGTTATTTCAGTATTGGTAAGCTCTAAAGAGCTTTCCACCTTTATTCCCTTTTCACAGAGGGGATTAACACGTTATAAATCATTTTAAAAATGCTTGTCAGTTTCTCATTTCCTCTGTCATTTTGAGATTAACACTCAGTATTCAAAAATTGAGGATGTGGAATGAAGTTCTATGCCAAACTTCTGTTAATAGTACTAAAGGTATTTTCCCTTGCTTTTCAATATTATTTCCAAGTGTTCTACAGGCTTTGTCAATTCTTTTATGTAGAAGTGCTTCTAAATGTTATTAGTCTCATGATTTTGAAGGACAGAACTTTGACCATTGAAAAGAAAGTATGTACTGTACATGTAAAAAAGTCAATCAATAAAAAATTTGGGCAGAAGTTTAAAAGATACAATTGTACACACGATGACAGGGGGTGCCCATATACATGTATGTACAGTGTACATGTATATTTGAGCCTTGACTCTGCACTTAATAAAACAAATAATGTGTTGTGAAGTTTTTGAAATTTTCCAAGTTCTGTCAAGTGTATATTTTAGTGGTATAAAATTTGTTGCACTTCAGGTTTCAAACATTTACATATATGAAAAATCAATAAATATGAAAATATGCAAAATTTATTCATGTATATAAAAGTATGTATGTTATATTATTATTATTATTATTATTATGTATAAAAATACATGTAAATTTAACATGTAAATTTAACATAATTTGAACGCAGTTTGATTATTTTCATAGAGTGATTCATACTTTGCACACACCGTAGCCGAGGCATTGGTTTCAGTTTACATGCCATTGTAAAACATTTGTGATAACGAATATGGGTGGTAGTGCTCAATCCTGAAATTTGACATTTCTAAAAGAAAGAAGTTAATTGTTAATCACATGAACTACCTCCAAACAAAATGGTTAGCAGTGATCTTAATCTGGGATTAACTAATCCACTAAGCTATTAATGCCCCCATTTCTGGCATAGTCAATGACAAAAATATACAAGACTATCTCGTTACTGTGATTGTTTTCCAGGTAATGTACTTTTCATTCAGAGGTCCATACTTAAACAGTGAGAAGGTTTTTCTCGCATTATGTTTTTTTAGTTTTGGGAAAAATATGTGAAGAATCGCTCAGTCAGGTCGACTCTCTTCCTCTTACTTTAGATTAAAACAAAGAAAAGTTAATGATTTGATTGAAAAATATTTCTTTATTCAATGAATATTGGCATACAAATTGTACAGCTGAAAAGTTGGATACCCGTGAAATTTCTGGTGCACTGATAAAATTATTATGTCAAAGAAAATCCTATAAACACTAAAATGAAGGTGAGTATTAAAAAATGACCCCAAAAGATGGATTATGTATTATCAATCAATAATAGACTAATGAAGTGTTGTTTATGTATTTTTTTTGTGTTTTATCCATACAAACAATTTACAACACTCAATTAAAGTTCAGGATTTAATTTCTTAATTTCACAGGTGAAAAAAAATTAATTGAGCACAGCGTATGTCAGATCTGATAACAATTGACCTTGATTTTATAGACTTTCCCTTTTAAGAACCATTGCTCACTGTGACTGCTTGATAATAAAGTTTATACTTGGCTATATCATATTTTAACAGTTGCATTAATCTGAAATTCTTCTGAAATGGAAAATAATATGCTGACAGCACGCTTCATTCTTTAGAGGTAAATCATTGATGAATGATCATTAAATCCCAGGAAAAGACCGTCTTAAAACTGAGTTGAGAGAAGCAAGAGATCATGACAGAGTGGATTAACAAACTAGGGGTGAATAAGATCCCCAATTAATCTTAATCCCCTTCTTCACGTTTCTATGAAAGTAGATTAAGAACCATTAATCTACATACATGATAATGACATGAACATTGCATGCATATTTTTTGTCATGTCCTATTTAGCATCATAGGGCAGTGATCAATGTGGTCATACCATTAATAGTCATGCAGATATTATGCACTAGTATAAAGTATGTTTTCAGGGTAATTGTTATTACCCTGATATTGTTTTTGCAATTGGCAAGCAAGTTTAAAAAAAAATCCCATCGAACAAGTGGGGGAGATTTTAGATAAGATTTTTATCATCTCTTGCATATACATATACATGTACAGTACACTGTATGAATCAGGAATTAGAACCCAGTTCTTAAAGGGGAAGTTCACCCTGACAAAAACTTCATTGTAAAAATAGCAGAAAAAATAATAAAAAATATTGCCGAAGGTTTGAGAAAAATTCATCAAATTATTAAAAAATTATTTGATTTGTGACGTCATATGTGAGCAGCATTCCTACATAGCGAATGGTAAAAAATCAATGAAATGTCATTTTCTCAGAAAATTGAAAATGGTTTTCACTGTACCTTTTGTATATCAATAGACAGATCATTTCACACCCGACCTTGAATAGAAAACAAAATTAAGTCATCAGGAACCATGCAAAATTTGAAATTCATGCATTTTATATTACTTAACAGATGGGGCAGCTGCTAGTTTATGACGTCACACATCCAAAACTTTGAACTCTAATACTGTAACTTTCTTACTCTTTAACGGATTTTCATCAAAACTTCACCAATATTTTATACTATTTTTTCTGCTATTTTTGCAATGAAGTTTTCTTCAGGGTGAACTTCCCCTTTAAGGCCTACAATGTACATGTACCGTTGTTCTAATTTTCATTTTGTGGCATCTAAGTTCACCTCCCGTTACACAAAGCGATTGGGTCACCATCAACTTCAAACAAACTGCCCGTGATATTGGGTTCACACACACAAATAAAGTGAATTCCATTTATGTACAGTGTTCATATCAGAAAATGTGATTGTTTTATTATTTTTGTCTAGATCATTGTGTACATGTACATTATGTAGGCTACCTTTATTTGACCTCAGCTCAGAGACTGTTTAAAGTTCATTGACCTGAGATGATGTTGCACTAGCCATAGGGCTTTGTGGTGTCAATGAGTGTAATGAAGTGTAGCAGGTCTATGGTTACCTGAGATGGGCCAACTCTGCAATGAAGCTCAATCAAACAACAGATTTTACTGGTGAATTTCAGACAAGATTTTTTTTGACTGGTCATGATGACTGCCGTAGTGACTAGACTGCCCTCTATTGGTAAAATATGTACACTGTATAAAATTAAGTGTTGGTTGATGGTGCATACATTAGTCTTGATCTTGAAGACTAGAATTATGAAGGGTAGGGGGTAGTTTGCTGTGCAGCCCCTCCCTCTAGGAAAGTGGTCTGAAAAAGCAGCCTAAAATACTTGGTAAAGTATTAGTGACTTGTGTACAGAACAGCAAGTTGTATTTGTGCTAGTCTTAAGTTAAAGACCCAGTTATTGATAAAAGATGCAATCAGTGTGTGTTCTTGCAGACTACATATAGTGATGGGGGTTTGCCTATCCCACTATAGCACCATTGTCCTCTGGCAAGGTGATCTTGATGAAACATCAGTCTCCTCTCTGGAGCGAATTAGTGCCCGTGCAACTCAATAACAATTTCTCATGTTATTTTTTGTAAGATGCCTTGCATTTGCTTTATAGTAAAAAAAAATGGTGGAAAGTGTTCTGTAGAATGGAGATGGTGCACATATCGTCGCATGCACCACGAACCGTCCTCTCTGCGCAGATACAGTGTGCTA
Source organism: Lytechinus variegatus (assembly GCF_018143015.1). Lineage (NCBI taxonomy): Eukaryota > Metazoa > Echinodermata > Echinoidea > Temnopleuroida > Toxopneustidae > Lytechinus > Lytechinus variegatus. Next base: position 8,326,259 of record NC_054748.1, on the reverse strand, counting down.
TCGCGCCTCGCGATTTCACCACGAACCGTCCTCTCTGTTACGATGCCCACTGTGGCGTAAATAATTCACTTCAAGAATATGTAAAGATACGGGATGAAACTTTGCAGCCTGAACTATCGACAAAAGACACTGGTAAATAATTTGCTCTCCTTGTAGGTGCACTTATTGCTGGTTTTAAAAAACCTTTTTTTTAAATGCGTTCTCTGCAAGACTAACATTCGCATCGAAGTGGCAGAGAGGACGGTTCGTGGTGCGTGCGACGATATGTTCACAGATTATGAAGGGAAGTCTTATTTTTTTTCAATCCACTTTCATAAGGATGAGCTCAAACACTCTCAAATTAAGATTTTGCACAAGATATCCTGACATAGCATCCTATTGTATTTATATGTAAATTCAAAGGAAGAAAGACATTGCATGAACCAGATGACCCCATGGAGAAGTACTTCAGTGATCAAATTTGGAAGTTGCTTTTCAACTTTTTGCACATTAGCTATTCTTAAATTTACTATTTATTCTGACAAATGAGTTTTCAACACTTTGTTAATACTCGTCAGTGGATGTGATGAAAAGAATTTTTAAAAGGAATGACCAGATCAGAAATTATGCTTATGTCAGTGAATTTGAATACCACCTAGATGGTTTATCTCCAATGACCTTTTACAGCCCATGCGCAGAAAGCTTGATCTATTCCCATCCGGCCAATATATCAATATTGTTTGTTTATCACTGTTAAACCAAATAGGAAACATCCAATATGTATCCCATACATGACATGATTTGCACAAAACTAAACTCAAACCAGACCTCAATTTTGGCCGAATCTGGGCTGAATCGAGTCATATGCTTAACAAGCCAACCCTGATCCTATTCATATAGGAGACACTTCATTCATTAGGGGGACACCCTGGGGACCATTCCATGGAACCAATCATCACCGACTATTGTTTCAAGCTACTGAAATCCTTGCATCCGATTGGCTGAGAGTGAGTCAGTCTGTGATCCTCGCTGACAAAACCCTTCCATGAAACCCTCCCTTGTTTGATCATGGAATAGCACAAGACATAATCTCAAGTTCAGCTCAGTAATGAACATAATATGACGGTTACAGAAGATTGCCCTCCGTCTGCACTTGTTTGAGCGGAGAAACGGCTTTATCTACTGATTTCAGGCTGGTCTGTCAGTAATAATGCGATTAGAGCACCTCTCAAACCGATATCACCCATCCCAGTGTTTCCTGACTGTCAACCTACTCCTATAACTTCTTCTATCCCCTGCTTTCTCCTAAAAAAAGGAACAAATCTTGTTTGTGACAGCTTACATTTTCGTGAATGTCTTCCTGAAAAAAGAACGTGACCACTGCCCTCGGACATGTTAATAGATGTAATAATAACTTTAATATTAATGGGTGATGTTTATTGTAGATCTTACTTTTATCATTTTAGATAATTTATTGATAATTTCTTTGTATCATTGACTCTACGAGGTGTGGACCCAGTGCTGATTGATTACTTACATGTAATTAATTTATTATTTATCTCTCTATTCATTATCTATTTGTTTGTTTATATATATATATATATATCTATATATATATATCTAATTATCTATCTATCTGTCTGTCTGTCTGTCTGTCTGTCTATCTACATGTATCTATCTATCTAATTTATTTATTTTCATCATTGTTATTGGTGTTTTTTTTTGGGGGGGTGTGATCATATACCTTTTAATAGCAAAAGTAAATGTTTACTGAAAAAAAATGGTGGCGTGATGTAGGGAGAGGGGGGGATGAAATAAAAATAGACACGGAGAAGGGAGCAGAGAGGGAGAAAGAGAGGGAAGGGAAGGAGGGTAGGGGAATAATGGTGTACATGATAGAGGGAGAGAGCAAGAAAGAGAGGGAGAGAGAGTGGGAGAGAAGGAGAAAAAAGGGGAAGAGAGAAAGAGTGGGAGAGGTAAAGATAGTTGGATAAAAAGGGGCGGGGGTAGATGGAGGGAGTCAGAGAAGTGATGATAGAGATGACAAAAGGAAGCTGACAGTAGAATTGGCTTTCGCTGTCAGTTCCAATAATACAAAATGAGATAATTTCCCGTTTGAGCATATCCTCCTATTATCAGCCGTAATGCCTCTTGTTGGAAAGCTTCCTATTTGAATTACCAGACATTGTAATATCGGACAAGTTAGAACCGCCTTATCATGACATGGCCTTTGCACGATGCAGTGGGGGTCGCGTTCCTTCGCGCGACTTGGAGGCTACTCTTGTCACTTCTTCTTAATATAAAATAGCCCTTTTCATGCACTTTGTCTTTTTTTTCTTCTATTCTCTAGCATAATTATGGAGGACTGCATTCATGATTATCGCTCTTTGTAACATTAATTAAAATATTTTCTATAACAGTGTAGAACTACATGTAGTATGTATTTCCATGTACATGTACATGTAAGCATAAGTAAACCTTTGAGTTATTTTCTGCTTCCTTGCACTTTTACACCAAATTGAAACGAATAATAACAAATGTGTCCTTTTCTATAAGACAGTTTCATGAATATTGCATTATCATACATGTATCACAAGGCGATGCAATAAACCTCTTACATGTACATGTATTTTAATGTACAGGTAATAACTAAACAAGAAATTTAGAAGGAAGACCTCCCACAAAATCCCCAAGAAAAAAAAAATTCATTATAACTTTTTGAATTACTTGCTCTTGTATTTTTCCACTTAATTCTGGTAAAAGTTGAGTCTCCCTTTTCAGACTGAAGCCGAGCCGTGTTCTTTTTAGAAACACACATAATTTACATCAATTGAAGTCATAACATGTATTCATCATAATTTTTTTTCTGAAGTCAATATAAGACAATAGATGAATAGGTACATGTAATATGTGTAGAATTGCACAATATGTCTTCCTGCAGCTCACATTTCTTTGAATTCTGACTCCTTGTTGTGGTTAACCGATTGTCGCCACAAAAAAGGTTGAAGAAAATATAAAAAATGAATCATTCCTTTCATACACGTATGCTTTTTATTCAACTGTTATTTAGATTGTTCAGTGTCAAATTTCATGAAATGAAAGAGTTTTGTTTTACCAAATCCTCACAGTATAAAAGGGTGGAAAGGTGTAAATCACCCTTTAAAAGGGTCGAAGATTGACAGCATTTTTAATAAGAATGGAACTTGCTGACACTCCTGCCCTTTTCCACCCTTTTGAGTTTTGTGTTCTAGAGCACTTTAATAGATCCTATCCCCCTTTCTAAAAAGGTTGTCAGCAATTAATCCTACATTCTGCAGTCTAATATGTCTCTGTATTTTCTTTTGAAAAAAAAAAATCACATTTTTTGTAATTTCTGTTTGATGATACCATGATAATATTTTCCTTGATAGAAAAAGAAGTATTTCCATTTTTAACGAAAGTAAGTCTTTAATTTGTTTTTAATTTATAAGATTCTGTATTTTTATATTTGCAAAAAAACACACACAACATACTGTAATTGTAGTTTTTCTACCTTCTACTTTCTATTTGAGGACACTCTATTTTCTACATTGTATATTTTCCATGAAAAAAATATTGTCTGTCATATTAGTTTTTCTGTTTTCTTTTTTTAAGATACTGTATTTTCATATTTTCCTTCGGGGAAAAAAGTATAGTCTGTCATATTACCAGTAATTTTTCTACTACCCTTCTATTTGAGGACACTCTATTTCTATTATCTACAGTGCATATTTTCCTTGAAAAAAAAATCTGGTGTGTCATATTAGTTTTTCTATTTTAAATTTGAAGACACCATGTTTCTTTCCCATGACTCCTTTTCACGACCTGCAATCTACATCTCTTTCTGTCTCTTTGATTTTCGACTTCCCCCCGAACGGTCCAAGATAAGGAGTTCAACTGTCAGTGTTATTAATATAAACTAATCGGTTTATGGGTTGTTGATTGCGTTGCCGTGGAGACGAATGGAGCGGCTATGTTATCTTCTCGGAGAAACTTGCAGCGTGTTTGCAGACAATTAATGCAAAGTTTTCAATAGCTGCGGTGTCTTTGTTGATTACTGCTCCATCTATTAACCCTCGCTTGATACTGGGTGGTTTCTATCCTTTGGAAGAGGGGTACATTTTTACCCCCCTCTCCTTATCCTCTGCTCCCACTCAGCTCTTTCTCCAAGCTTTTATTTTCATTTTCCTCTTTTCTATCTCTTCCTGTCACTTCTTAGAGTTGTATGTACTGTACATAATTGATTACTTAAAAATATATTAACATTGACTATTACAGGACTACAGCAAAATGCAGAATATTCCATCAAAATATGATAACCACTTGAATAAAAAGTTAATTGTCATTTAATTTTAAAGTTAAGCAATATTTTGTGAAAGTAGTTCTTTGCAATTGCTTGTTTTCATGAATATTCCTCAGGTGGGCTGATGATGTCACATCCACACTTTCCTTTTTCTGTTTTTTTTATACGTGAAACCATAATTGTTTGATTTGTCATACATGTGCGAATGAGAGGTCTCCCTTGTAATGAAATACATGTAAGTTGCAGCAATGAATATCTAATGCACTATTTAAATCAGTTGTTATTCCAATATTTGTTTTGTCCCGTTTCACTGGAATAATGCAAATCTTTAAAATGCCATATAAACTTTGTTATTCCTTGTCTGATTTGGATGTAATTTTCAGAGTTTTGCTCATCTGATTTTTCTTTATCTCTTTAAAATCATACTTTTTTCAGCCTGGAGTACCCCCTTAAGACAAAGCTTCAGTCAGCTTAAAAAGGAAAATGATATAAATGAAAAACTGTATGGACTTTGTCTTTTACCTGAAAATTGATAACATATAAAGTGAATCAAAACAAAGTTTGCATTTTTTTAGCTGTTGTATTAAAGAAATTAACACTTTGACTATGGTGTAAATTATTAGAACAACCATCATGAAATACAACATGTAGCTCCAAGATAAGAAGAAGGTTTGGTCTTTTGATGATTTTGTTCATTTACAAGTACATGTATACAAATCATATAATCTCACTAGAGTTGTTCACTACACTTACATTTCATGAATTGATTTTGATTGGTTGATTTCATTGTCAATATATGTAACAAAAATGCAGAGAAGTCCCACATATAAAATAAATGGGACCAACAATAGCTTACATTCAGTGATGAATTATTGCTGTTGTAAGAAAAGAAATGTAAAGTTATAAACCACATTCATTTGGATAAAAAATACAGGTGTAACTTTTTGCTCACACTTCATTGTATGTATGTGAATTTTGAGTACAGAACTTGTACACATAATGAATATTCATATTGAAAACACAGCTCAGGTAAAAATTGGAATCTGTGTGTTGGTTTGTGAATTCACAGGTAGTGTGTGTATTCACTTGAGAAGAAAACAATCTACACACAACCATGCTTTATCGATTGACCATCTCTCATTGGTCTAGCATGGCAGTGGGTGTTGCCTCAGCTCATGAATATTCATGAGTTCATTCAAACTTTTCATGCTCATTATGTGCTGCTTGACAGTATCAGCTCACAGGCTTCATCCCAGCGACATGAGGTGTGGCTTTCTAACCACCAAAGAATAAAGGACTCCCTTGTTAGCTCAATGACATTTTGCAATTCCTATCTAGATTTGATTAGTAGATAAATGTTGAGATTGTTAGGAGATATGGGTTTCTCTTGAGCAAGCAAGCTAGATCTCTGGAGAGAAACACTAAATGTTCAAGGCATCCAATCGTCTTGGGATTTCGATTCAACATCAATTGCCTGTTTGATAGAAAGACATTTTTTTGACTGGCATTGGTTGTATGTTTTCCCCTTACAGCATAATCTGTCATCAGTATTGTCATCATTTTCCTCCTCCTCCTGCTCGTTAGCGTTCATCACTGCGATCACTATCAGAGAGTCGGAGTCGGAGGCACTCTTTAGGACAGTGAAGCAACACACCAAGGCTCTGTGGTGCAAGCGGTAGTCACTGATTGGCCTCAAGGTTCAAATCTCTGGATGAGTTTGAGTTGAGGAAAGTCTACATCCGCTTCTGGCCTGTGGTAAGTTTCAAGTTATGTAAATCATTCTTGTATTCTTCTACAGTCAGGGCACGTTTGTACAGCACAGATGGGGAAAAAAAGAAAAAGGGGCACCAAATTGGCATATTATAATATACCAATGGTTACATGGAATATTGGGGACACTACACTTGCTTCTGCAACATTTTTTCCGGTCTCAGTGGCACAAATTCACAAAAGTGGTTTCGAAAACCCACGGTTGAGTCCATGGTTTATGTAGATTTCCTGTATAAATTATGCTTAATTTACTACGTATATTAAAGAAATGTCCAATGCTGATGCATGCTTTTGTCACAGTGCACCAAATTGACGCCTGTTGCCGTGGTCATCCATGCTATTTTATTCATGAGTCCACTGTTTTGAATTCATGAGTCCACTCTTCAAACAGTGGACTAGGAATAAAATAGTGTATCTAACCATGGTAACAGGCGTCAATTTGGCGCACTGTGACAAAAGCGCGCATCAGCATTGGACGTTTTTTTATACACGCCTCCGATATGGGCTAAATTATTAAAGTGTATTATGTATACAGGTAATCTGCATAAACCATGGATTCAACCGTTGGGTTTCGAAACCAAAGTTGTGAATTTGGGCCAATATCTCAGAGGGCATACGGTTAGAGTTAGGATTGTAAGAGAGTCTTTGGTTCTGAATAATGCAAAGGTGAGGATAAGGGAAAGAGCAGATATTATAGAACTGGGATATGAGGCCATAGTGTATGAGGCTGTTCTCACTACGTTCCTAAAACTAGTTTAGTGGAAACTAGTTTAACGCGTAGTGAGAACGGTCAAAGCAGTCTTGGAAGCGATCTTCTAAACCAGTTTGGAAAACCACCTCGCGATGTAGTTTTCAAGATCGCTTTGCCTCGTTAAACTGGTTTTAGCGTAAGTGAGGACACAACTGTTCTTCGGGAAGCGATCTTCGCACATTTTGAGCGCGCTACTCCACACAACAGGTGTAGAATGCCTATGCTGCGGTTTTGAATTTCGCGCGAAACGTCTCACCCCACTGAGAGCATTTCCATAGCAACAAGAGCGCTTTACGTGAAGTGATTTTGAAAACCACTTTCGTGTGATCAAGTGAGAACGCTAGCAAAGCGATCTTCCAAAGTGGTTTCCTGAATCGGTTTCCAGTAAACTAGTTTTAGAAAGCGTAATGAGAACGGCCTCTAAGATACAGTCCTTGGTCATGCTTTTGAAGGCATTGGATTAATTTTAGGCACTGCATACTACGCCCTTACATGAAAAAGAAGTAATCAGCAAATTTATCTTTATTCAATAATTTTCAACTCTGTTTAAAACACATATGAACCCCACCCTAATGAAGCTTTTGAGACAAGGAAGCACAAGCCACAAAGAAGGAAGCAATGCTTGTCTTGGAATTACCTTACTTTTTCTCTTGAAAATTAAACAATTGTGTGAATATTAGGCATCAATAAAACCAGAACTGGTTTTAATTAAAGGTTTACTTTTGTTTTGTCGCATGTATTTTAATGTCTACAGTAAAGGCAGTCACCTTTGGTCTATGACACTGTGTGATTTTGTGTGGAGTTTTAGTAGAATACAAAATAGTGAACTCACTTTTGTATGAAGTTTAGACATATTTTCGAAGAGAGGAGACTTTTCTAATAATATACAATAATATACATATGTATAACATTTCATACCCCATACCCTAGGTAAAGTGAATATCATCCATCTTGTGAATGATCAAATATGATTTTCTGAAGCCGAATGTATGAGAATGGTGTTTTATAAATATACAATTTCTATAGATTTCTGCGGTGAAGGCGTTCTGTTTGAAAGGTTTCTTGCGAAGCAGAACAAAAAATTTTGTCTCCTTTATCCCCCTCAGTAGTTTTGACCCTGTTACAAACATGCATGGGGCAAATAAAAGAACAGAAACCAAAAGAAAAAGGGGGCTTCCATTGTCGATGTTATAAGGAAATATTCAGCAAATAGTTGGCATGAATTGGATGAAAAGAAAGGCTGGCCTAGACTATATGTTCTGTATGCTGTACTGTGTGGGGGCTTTTCATTCTCGCCCTCAATAGTTTCTAGCAGGAACAATGGCCAATTGTTAGAGGAATGGTGGTATGAAAGAATATTGTAAAGATTGAAAGCTTTCTATTTCTTTATTTCTTTCTCCTTTTGCATCTATTGTATTATATTGTGTTGTATCCATCGCTGCCCTGCACCAGTAAATATACATTGTGGAGAATCATATGATGGAATGGTTAATCTACAGTGTGTCTCATAAAATTAAATCTGTGTTTAGAGCTACGTGTAGAAATCACAGTTATCAGATAAAGTATCATTTGCTACCACTACCACTTCGATCGTCGATGTTATAAGGAAATATCCAGCAAATAGTTGGCATGAATTGGATGAAAAGAAAGGCTGACCTAGACTACAAGTTATGTATGCTATGCTGTGTTGGGGAAATTTTTCATTCTCGCCCTCAATACTTTTAGTTTCTAGCTGGAACAATGGCCAATTGTTCGAGGAATGGTGGTATGAAATAATATTGTAAAGATTGAAAGCCTTGTATTTCTGTATTTCTCCTTTTGCATCTATTGTATTGTATTGTATCCATCGCTGCCCTGCACCAGTAAATATACATTGTGGAGAATCGTATGATGGAATCGTAAATCTACAGTGTGTCTCATAAAAAGGAAATCTGTGTTCAGAGAGCTGCTAGAAATCACAGTTATCTACATGTACATGTATAAAGTATCATTGGCTATGTAGAGTTGAGAGCTTTATATTCTTCATGAATTATCATGCATGGCAGATAACAATTAAGTTAAAGCAATTATTCTTTTGAGGCTTCCAGGAAAAAAAAATGAGAGATGCATCTTTGAATCTCTATTTCTTATTGGAGATATTGAGGTGAATATTAAAAGGCAAAAAGAACTAAAAACATGAGCAAATCCTTGCCTAAGATTGGGTCTATACATGTATGTCAATGTCTGCAAACAAATCTTGACCAATTGCTCTGCACAATTTGATATTGACTTTCCTTGCTGGAAAGAAAACAGTGTCAGATAGTGTGATCACAGTGTGTTCACATAGTGGGCTATGTGAAAACATTATTCACACTGTTATAGTGCTCAAATTAAACAGTGTAATGATATTTTCACACTGTGGACACCTCAACAGTGTGACTGTTCACAGTGTGTTCACATTGTCGACTAGATGTGAATATGTGATTCACACTGTTGAAATGCTCAAATTCAACAGTGTGAAGATATTTTCACACTGTGGACACCTCGACAGTGTGTCTGTTCACACAGTCATCTATGAAAATATTCACACTATGAAAATGCTCACATTCCACAGTGTGAAGACATTTTCACACTGTGGATAACTCAAGAGTATGTCTGTTTACACTCTCACAAATGTATCAGTGTGATCATATTTTCACTCAGTGGACACCTCGACCGTGTGACTGTTCACAGCGTGTTCACATTGTCCACTGTGATGTGATTCACACTGTTGAAATGCTCAAATTTATTTTAACAGTGTGTTCATTGTGTTCCACACTGTGAACACACTGTGGTACACTGTGTTCTATCCAGTAGGGATATACATGTACATGTATCTTTATGTGTGACCCTTATTGTTGCCTACATTACCTATAGGGGGGTACATGCATGTAGTATTGTTGAATTGACTACAATAGATTCACAGTCTGAATCAAAGATTGAAAAAGAGAAAGAGACACAAAAGAATAAAAAAAGAGAACTTTACTATAGATCAGTGTTTAACAAACAGGCCACAAAATAATAGAATTGAGAGAATGATGATTTAAAAGGGAAATATTTGGGCAAAGAATTCAATATTATAGGGCGGGGTTGGTTCAGTTGGCATAGGCGTCTGGGTAATGTTTCTCAATGCACCCTGTCAGTTATTTTCTCTGGGTACTTTGCTCTGAGCCAATCAGATGCAAGGATTTCAGTAGCTTACAACAGCTGTGAGTGAAAACCAGTGACATTCTGTTTCATGAAATGCTTCCCAGGTGTTGACCATATAATTCAACAAAGCTTCAGGTTGGTATTGAGAAGTATGATTACATACTGTAAAAATCAAAGTGAGGGGTGTGGCCATATTTTAAAATGTACCGGTACATTTACCGTATTTGATCAGTGACTGAGCTATGGATCGGCTAACTCTGCATCTGTAAAGAAACAGATCTGCAGCTCGTTCAAATGAGAGAATAGACTTTCACTCGAAAAAAAGAGTTAGAGCCCATTCACCTGCTAGTGGCCATGAAACACATCTTTGAAATGAACATGTAAGTTGGAAAAGTTGATAGATTCAGCCTATAGATGTGAACCAGATACATGCAGATTTTAATAGAACTGTGAGTGACCCTTGATTTTAAAATGGAGAATATCACCACTATATTGATAACCACTTCATGAAGAAAACAGAAATGATGACTTCATCTTTACTGTGCAGTCCCACTGAAAACAAAACAAAGATGATCATGTACATGTGTATTTTTATCTCCTTTTCCAAGTGTGGGATGCGTGAGTGTGATTCTTGGGAGTCTTGCCGCTTTGCCCAGAAATATCTCTTGGTATTGTTATTGTTTTTATGTCTTGGTTGATCTTGTCCGAGAAGAAACTGTCCATATTGACATTTTACAATTGATTTCTTGTTTTTAGTGGGGGAGGGGGGGGTGTGTATAATATGCTGTAAAATCAGAAAGTTGAATAGGTTTTTATCACTTTCGATATTGCTGTTATCAACAAATGGATAAGAATTGCTTGTTCTTCATATTTTCAACATTTTAATAGTGAGTCATTTATTCTTTAGCATGCATGCCTCAACAATCTAGACTGTCTCTTGCCAATCATTAAAGCATAATTTATAGGTATCTTTTGCAATTCTTATTCAGGAATGTATCTAGTGCACCTCATGTTTGTTGAGAATTTTTGGGTGCATTATTGGTGCGTTGGTTTTTAAATTTTGATTTGTTTTGTATTGTTATACTTATTTCTACACAAGAAATTGTCTTTTATGAGATTTATTCAAGCAGGCCTTACTTTTTTACTGTTTGTTTTAATACCAGACATAGCACATTTTGTTCTGCAATTCTACTACATGAATACCTACATGTACATAGTGCATCTCATTTTCATCAAGATTTTGTACTGTATGCACTGTTTTGTTTTGATTTGTAATTCTACTTGAGAACATGACGAGACAATATTTACATCTGGTGTACGCCATTTTGCGGGACTCCATGTTATCAAAGGTGCATAAACTAGGGCTAAGCACCTGCTTCAAGTCTGCAGGGGGTTGCCATGGGGTCATGATGGGGGGGGGGGGTGGGATCGGGAAGGGGGGGTGAGGCTGGTGCAGGAAGGTACAGTGTACATGTATGCCCCAGCCCAGAACGGAAGAAAGGGTTTATTTTCAATTGGTCCAATGGCGATTCGTCCAATTACCAACTCGTCTACCTTCAGTTTGTCCACTATCCACATCATTTTATCCACTCACCATTTCGTCTAATAACCAGTTTAGTCCAATAGCCATTTAGTCCATAAATCATTTGGTCTAAAAAGACTAGTTGTTAATTGGGTGAAATGAGTGAAAATAAATGGATATTAGACCAACTGTTTATGAGATGAAATGGTTATTGAAGAACTTGTGATTAGACAAAGTGATGATTGGACCAAGTGGATATTGGACCAAATGTTAATGGACGGAATGGCATTAGACTATGAAGGTAGACCATGTGATGAGTGGACGAGTTGGCAGTAGACGAATTTGCAATACAGGGGGGGGGGGGGGGAGTACCTTCAGATGCCCGGTGTATAAAAAGTTACTATTATGATAACCTTGCTATCCAATGGTAACTACATGTACGATGGTAACAATGCTCATCAGCCAATCAAAATCAAGGATTCCATGGTAGTTACCATCGGATGGCAGATTTACCATAATAGTAACTTTTTATGCAATGGAGCCCTAGGTTGTGAGTACATTTTCAGGATAATGCTACATGTACACTATTAAACAGAGTATTACATGTAGGCCTATCTGTAGAGGTTCACAGTTGTTCTACAGGTATTATGAAGGACTATTTGATAATAAACAAAAGAAATACATGTAGTGAGTGTGTGACCTTAAAGGGGAAGTTCACCCTGACAAAAACTTTATTGTAAAAATAGCCGAAAAAATAATAAAAATATTGCCGAAGGTTTGAAAAAATTCATCAAATAATTAAAAAGTTATTAGAATTTCAATTATTTGATTTGTGACGTCATATGCAAGCAGCATTCCTTCATAGCGAATGGTAAAAAATCAATGAAATGTCATTTTCTCAGAAAATTGAAAATGATTTTCACTGTACCTTTTGTATATCAATAGACAAATCATTTCACACCCGACCATGAATAGAAAACAAAATTAAGTCATCAGGAACCATACAAAATTTGAAATTCATGCATTTTATATTACATAACACATGGGGCAGATGCTCGTTTATGATGTCACAAATCCAAAACTTTGAACTCTAATTTACTCTTTAACAGATTTTCCTCAAACCTTCACCAATATTGTTTACTATTTTTTTGGCTATATGAAGAAAAATTAAGCAACACTTCAGAACAGAACATCATAATTTTCTTACTTTACTTATATTAAATCCGATTTTGATGAGATGTTCAGCATTATCCTTGTTTGATATGTTATTGTTTATATTCAAATGAGGTCATTCTTAGTGTGGACGTGACCATTGAATTGAATGTTCTAGTTATTCACAGATGAGACATACATGTAAATAGGGAATTGTTAATTTCCTGATCAAAACAATAGAAAATTCTCTGCTGTTTCTCTTCCCCTCCCCCCTCTCTCTCCCCCTCTCTCTGGTATTTCATGAAATTTAATTTCTTAGAAATATCAAACCCACATGTACATGCACTGAGAGAGAGACACTGTTCTCATTACAGTCATATAAACTAGTTTACTGGAGACCCGTTCAGAAAACAAGTTTTGAAGATCGCTTTGCTAGCATTCCCATTTGATCACCCGAAAGTGGTTTTCAAAACCACTTCATGGAAAGTGATCTTGTTGTTATGGGTACGCTCACAGTTTCGCGCAAAATTTGAAACCGCAGCGCAACGTTGGTATTTTACACACAACGTACATGCAAAAATCGCTTCCCGAAGAAAAGTTGTGTGCTCACTCTGAAACCAGTTTAATGAGGCAAAGTGATCTTGAAAACTAAATCGCAAGGTGGTTTTCTGAACTGGTTTTGGAAGATCGCTTCCAAGGCGGCATCGACCGTTCTCATTACACATTAAACTAGTTTCCACTACACTAGTTTTAGGATGGTAATGAGAACGGGGTCAAAGAGAGAGAGAGAGAGAGGAATATTTAGTCTGCTCTGATCCCTTGAGGCCTCTCAGTATGGTTCACTGTGAAACAATGAATCCATTGTCTGGTGAAACGCTAATGATTGAAATGTCAAACTGTTTGGAGTGTGAGTAGTGCACTCTTGACATGAGACACAGACAGGCTCTATAGGGTGCGTTCATACAAACAGTCATTCTTCATACATAATTTAAATAATGATTGAAACATGAAAATGTTTGGAGTATATAAAGTACATGTATAGTACACTTGACAAAAGAGCCTCTGTGTGCGTTCGTACAAAATTCTAACAAACTTTAACCATTGTGCAAATATGATTTCCACCTTTTTCATTTTTTTCTCTTTCCTTCCTGTAGGCCTATATACAAATTTAAAATACCAAATTTTGTAATACTTATTTTTACTCTTTCACTGGGGGGGGGGGGGAATGTACACTTTACAAACTTTGCTTGTAGCAAAATTTCCATATGCTTTTAATATTTTATACTGCTGTGTTTTTTATTACATTCTACATTTGTATTGTAATAATTGGCATTTATATAATATCAATCTACGACTGTTCAAAGCGCTTCACAATTACCTGGTCACTGGATTCATAGCATTTCAAGTCTGTCTTACAATCACTGATGATGGTTTAATGATACTCATCTGTTAATTTCTATCTGATTTACGTGTGTACTTTGTATAATACATGTATGTTTGAATGGAAATTAAATATTACAAGTTTCAACATTTTCCTGATGTTTTCCTGCATACATGTACGTGCAGTAGATAACTGGCTGGTGTTGGTTTCTAATTGCCTTTTGGAGCGTGTAATTAGAATAATCTAATTTCAACCACATTTACATGTAGGACCCCTATACATGTATATCAAGAACCCCAATACATGAACCCCTATACACCTTCATAATGCTCGTAGGTCCATGATACTGTACAATTACTGTACAAAGGTCTAGGCCTATACTGTACCTGAAGATCATTCCCTATCAACACCCATTTCTCTCTCTTTCCATCTATAAAAGCTTTCAAACCTGTCATTATACCCACCAAAAAACCCTGAAGAATAATACAGCTAGATGGCATTGTGTTGTCGCACAAAAGATGATAGAGAGAGAAAAACAGAGAATTTAGAGGAAATACAAGGGGGACGAAAAAAAAAAATCAGTGCGAAGTGAGCGAGGTATAGTCATTGGCTTTTCCATCATACGCTCTTCCTGTCCCTCTCGCTCTACCCATATCTTTTGTTTCCTCCGGATCTGGGGCTTTTGTTGCGCAAACAATACCCTTCGAGGTGCTGCTGCCTGCTACCATCTGCTCCTATTATTCTCCGGCCGCTGTAATCTCACTCCTCACGCAAGCTACCCAGGGTCTACCTCTTCCGCTCGCCATTCACGACGCCCACCAGACCAACCTCTTCGTGTGTATGCTCTCTTTTGATTTATTCATTCTGGCCTTTTCTGTTTTTCTCGCTTGCTTCCTTCATTCTTTCTCGCTTCTTTCTCTCTTTATTATATTTTTTTACAATGTCCTAGGTATATTGAAATAAGAGAGAAAGAGGGAGAGAAGGGGATAGTCAGACAGAGAGGGTAAGAGAAGAGGGGGGGGGGGGGGGGGGAGACCAGCCTCTACACGTATGCAAGCACCCTTGTGATTTACATCCATTCTGGCCTTTTATTTTATTATCCCTCCTCTTTTCCTACAATAGTTTGGAATAAAAAAGAGAGAGAAGGGGGGGGGGGGGGTATTTATTAATTATGTCCTTTCTCTTTTTTTCCTCCCTGCTTCTAAAAGTGCGTAGGAGTTTTGGAATAAGAGAAATATAGTTGGGGAGAAAGAGGAGGGAGAGGGGGGGTGTATTCATTCTGGTCTTCTTATTTTCTCCTCTCTTTTGGAATCAGAGAGAAAGAAGGGGGTGGGGTGGTTAGACCGGGAGGAAGAGAGAAAAAGAGATAAGGGTAATTTCTCTTTCTTTTTCTACAGTTACCCCCTGTACATGTAGTTTGAAGAGAGAAAAAAGGAGAGAGAGAGAGCAAGGATAGGGGGGGGGGTGCTTTTGTGAGAGAGATCAATAAAGAAATAAAGAAAGAGAAATAGAATGAAAGAAAAATGAGAAAAATGGAATTTGGTGGGAAGGTTGAACCTGAATAGATTAGAGGAAAGTAATGCAGCAAAATAGAGAGAAAAATTATGCTACTTGCTTAAAGAAAGTAGTGGCATATTTTATAAAGATATATAGCAATAAACAGATTGGCAAAAACATCAAATTCTTTTCCATGTTTAACACTCAAAACCATATGTCAGCTGATCAGTGTAAACATCGATTCACCCTTCTACGCTCGTGACTTTTTCCTTCCCAAAACCATAAAGTAACAAACAAAACCAGCTACATACAAGCGACTGCAAAGCACTGGATTTAACTTGACTTTCCTTCATCTATTATCGATATTTCATCCCTTGCTTGTGTAAATTCTAAACATCGTCCCTGGCTTACAGCGACTATTGTGAAATCTTCGGCACCATACAATGGATCTTGAGGCGAAAACATCGGCGAGATGCTAGGCAAGGGAGTGAGCTCCTAAGAGGCTTTGCGTGACGACAGTGCTCTATTGTACTCCAAACACCATCTCCATATGGCGTTGCTTTTCATCTTTCAAAAGAAGTATACCTCCAATTAGTCTGCAGATACAGACCTTTGGTTTTTGCAAGGTGTATCAAGACACGCAGAGTCCGAAGTAATGAGACTAAAGACTAGATTCACACATGTACTGTGATGGCCTCTACAATTTGTTTTTTGACATGCACTTGGGTTTAGTTTTTTGGCCCAGCACTGCAGAAATACTGGTGTTGATTTAACACCAGCCCGGTATCATGGAAAACACCAGGGAAGAGTTGAAACAACACCAGTTTAGAATCAAACTGATGTTGGTAACAAGTTATAACTCTTGTTGTTTATGTGCTTGTCCAGTGTTAGCCTAAAGCCGAAGTGGTGTTGTAACAACACCTCTGGTATTTTCCTATATATAGATACTGAGCTGGTGTTAAACTAACACCCATTTATTTGCAGTGTGGTATTTTTTGTTTAAGTGTCAACTTTGAGTCTGTGTGTGCAGACTAATATGGCATTGCTTTTCATCTTCAATGCCAGTGTAGATATAAAGACTGTCTTCTTTTTTTATGGCAAAACTGGTTTAGACCAAGCAAAAGAAGATTCCTCTGTGATATAAACTTGGGCATTATAAAAGCAGTAAATATGATCGCTTTAAAGGTAAAAGACAGAAAAGGATTATTTCATGAGAAAGTCTTTAAGATCAAGGTGTTAATTGTTGTCACCATATTATCATACAGTGTATATATAGATCTGGTTCATTAAATGTAATCTTATCTTTGCAAAAATCATGAAATCTTAGCTCATAATCGATATTTCTAATGATCACTGACAGACACAGAAATGCATATGTGGGAACTGTGTATTAATATTGCTTGGAAATTCATTCCATGCTTATTTTGCTCATTTCTTAGCAATAATGCATTTTCCTCATTTGTTTGAACAAAATCAAACTGAATGTCACATCCATGTACTGTATGTACAGATTTTAAACATAATATTGCTTTAATAATATACAATGAATTTTATGGATTTTAAAAAATATTATCCCATGGGCCTGTTACTTAAAGATTAAAAACTTATAACTGAGGTAACTTGCCATTACAGTAAATACCATGGTAATAGGGGCAGCAGCCAATCAAAACCAATGTTTCCATGGAAATTTGGTACCATAGTTACAATAATGTAAAAGTTACCATAGTTGAAGCTCTTCATGGAACAGAGCTTCAGATTGGCTGTGGGTAATTGTGACCAGCCAAACATTGGATTTTCTGAAAGAATTAAATTTGAATTAAAGTCTTGAAAATTATAAATAAATCTTAAGGATTCAAATTATTTGAATGGGATTATTCACAGCCAATCTGGATTTACTATTCCCGGTAATTTGGAGTGTAATTTCATCAGTTTCACTTTTAGACAGAATTTATTGTAGCTCAGTGTGGTTAATGACTGATTGTTGATCAGTCTTTTAAATTATGAATGAATATGAAAACTGTTAAACACCTGAACTATGCACAGAAATGAATGTATAGGACTACATCAAAATGTTTCGCCAGAATGTGTTAGCATTAAAAAATACCATCTGAAGAGGTATCATATAAAACAGTGGATATTATCATCTTTATATTCTTCCTGAATAAAAAACATGCAGGCGAAAAGGACCAAATTTGGAAACTAATAGTGATTTTAGTAGATTAGAAGGAGTTCCTCTCGAAAGGCATTTCATATTCTGCTTCAAATATTGTTCTCAATGTTCATTTAGATCAGGAAAAAGTAAGTATAGGCTACCATAACAAATAGTTCATTTATGGTGTGGAGTACCATAAGTTTTGGTCTGTCTGAATGAGAGATTGGTGCTGTTATTGCCATGGTAGCAAGTAAAAGCTCTTGCTTAGTCTTCAGGTACAGACCCTTGCTTTTCCAAATTCGCATCTAGTGCATAATACAGAGTCTGAACTAGTGAGACTAGATGCAAGATGTGCTGTGGCTGGCTTGTATTTGACACAGGCAGAGTTTGGAGTATAGTCTTCACTCTAGACCTTAAATTGGTGAACAAATTGTCAAATATGAGTCTGTGCATGCAGACTAACTCTTGCTTGCATTCTCCAAGTTGAACACAATTTAGTTTAGACCTGCCAAGGAAGGAGAAGATGAATGATGGTATTGTGTGTTGGCTTGAATGCCCCATTGTCACCGCATCAAAGTGAAGGCCATTAAGCAATTTACCAATCAGGAGCGGGAGTTCTCCTTTCAAGTTTAGATGACAAGATGGAAATGAATGTAAGATGTAGCCTGATGAATATGATGGAGATGGTCAGATTGTTTTGATGAAGAATGGATGAGGAAAATACAAGGAGGAGGAGTGAGGAAGGGGAAAGCGGGGAGGGTAGGGGGTGGAGGAAGGGGGATGGGGAGGAGGGGGGAAGGGGGAAGGGGAGGAGGAGGAGGAGAAAGAGGGGGAGAAGGAGGAGGAGGAGGAGAAGGGGGAGGAGGGGAGGAGGAGAAAGAGGAAGGGGGGGGGGAGGAGGGGGAGGAAGATTAGGAGTATTGGGAGGAAATTTTTTCATCAATCAGAATCAGAGTTCTCATTTCAAGTTAAGATGACAAGATGGAGATGACTGACTGACGTAAGATGTAGGGTGGAGAGTATGATGGAGAAGATGTGATGAAGAATGGATGAGGAAAATACAAAAAGGAGGAGTGAGGTAGGGGAAAGTGCGGGGAGGGGGGCTGGAGGAGGAGATGAGGAAGAGGGGAGGAAGGGGATGAAGGTAGATGTGGGGGGGGGGGGGAATGGAAGAGGAGGAGGAAGAGGAATCTTTTTAGACACACATGTATATATTAAAAAGACTATACACCCACTGTATTCATGAAGGAAAATAAGTTATAATTCTTTTAAAGATAAATTCCAGTTTTGGTAACGATCTCAAAATGACTTTTGACAGAATCTAATATAATGACCACCCAAGTGTCTGTATGAATAAAAAATATGTGCCAAAGGATTCTGGAAGAAATTGTGTAATTGCTGAGAAATAAGCAAAATAAGCGCAGATTTGGTCACTTCCGTCGGGTCTTTATTCCAGCAATATTAATACACTGTCCCACGTGTGCCTATCTGTGTTGGTGATCTTCAGTGTGAACGTTTTTCAGTGTAGATTTCAATATTTCACAAAGTTCAGTTTATGTTAACTGTACCAGATCTAGATCCTCAATGATATTCTGACAATTAAGCCTGATTTTACAGACTCTCTCATTAAATCAGTGTTTACTGCAACTACTGGCATTTCTCTTTAAATTGTAATTTTCTAATACATGTTCTACAGCTACATGTACTACTTACTACGTGTACTACCTCCTGGTACTCCTATACTACTACTCTTCTCTCATTACTACCACTTCTCCTGCAGTACACTGCAAAAACGCCGGTGTTAATTTAACACCAGCCTGGTATCTATATCGGTCCACACCAGAGAGATGCTGAAACATCACCGGCTTGGTGTTAGGCTGACACCAATTAGTGTTAAGCCAATATCGGTTTGATTCTTATCTGGTGTTGTTTCAACACCTCTCTGGTGTGGACTGATATAGATACAAGGCTAGTGTTATATTAACACCGGCGTTTTTGCAGTGTATGCCACTCCAATATTACTCTTTTGCTTTTATCATACTTTGTTAAGTCTGTTGTTGGTCACTCATTTTTAAAGCTGTACAGAGAAAGATGTACATCTGTATGTTTACATGTAGAGAATGACATAGTACTTTGTAAAGATTTTTCAATCAGCATTGGTAGCGATTGTCATCGAATCCTTGAACACTGTTAACCTTCCTCCTGTAAAACCCTTGTTTTTTTAAGAAACATCATGGCTTTTGTTTGCATCTTCAAAACCCTTGAAGAAATTTCAAAGTTGTACAGAGAAAGACATAGATCTGTATGTTTACATGTATGTAGAGATTGACATTGAACTTTGTAAAGATTTTTCAATTAGCCTTGGTAGCGATTGTCATCGAATCCTTGAACTGTTAACCTGCCTCCTGTAAAACCCTTGTTTTGTTGAAGAAACATCATGGCTTTTGTTTGAATCTTTAACACCCTTGAAGAGATAAAGGTGAAGAAGGTTTAGACTAAAAGGTGTTTTCTGATCATCCGATGTTCAGAGCGTGAAAATGCCCACTATTCGATTCGACATTTTCCTCCCCATTCGAGTGAGAGAACGGGAGATGAGCATCGAATAAACCCATCGATTATTCCACGAGAGTCGAGCCTCAGAAAGGAAACCGCCCTCGTCTGCCGCGGCAATGACATTTCACGTCATAATGCGCGCCGCAAAGCGCCTTAGCACGAATTACACTCTTTTTTTGTTGTTTCTTTGGAGGAGGGAAGAATCCATGAATTAGTCGCTTGGTTAGACGATGCTTCCCATCTCTTGTTTATTCTCCGCCATCTTCCTCGCTTATCCATTCTTAGGGGTGTGTTCAGGGGAGCATTTCATGAAACAAATAGCCAGTGATTATCACTGACAAGTGTTATAAGTTACTGAAATCCTTGCATCTGATTGGCTTAGAGCGAATTGGTCAGCGAAATTCACTGACATAACTTTCATGAAGCACTCCCCCATTTTTTTTTCTTTAATCCAGGAAAGATATTTTGGTTCAAAGTATGTCATATTTTGAACTACTATTGTAGATGCACCGTTTGATGTGATTGAGATAGATGATTCTCTGAAAATGTTTCTTTGGAAGTATAAAAAAATGATGCATCACATATAAAGGTTGTGTTTCTACTCAAGAATACTGTTCAATTTTCTGTCCTGGTCCCCTGGCTTCTCTCAAATGTATAAAACTTGAGTATGAACAGTACTCCATTGAACAGTGTTTCAATACCAGTTATCCCTTAATAACCCATTCAAACATATTTTAAATGTTAATTTCATTTTTCAAATTGAGGTATAAACTCACCCTTTTACTCTATCAACCATTTGATAGGAGTTCATCCTCAAAACATTCAAATGTTGCAACATTTGTGTGGGAATAGGGCCTATTAGAAGACATTATTGATATTGCTAGGGTTAACCTGTTTAAAAACAAATGAATGAAAATACATATTGAAATATTAAGATGTTTATGACATCTTCAAAGAATACAAATGCAAATGCAAACTTTGTACCAAGTTTGTTTCACCAGTGCCTTCCAAAACAGTATTGATGTTGAGATTTATAAGAAACAAATAGGCCTACATGAACTTGAATAAATAAACAAATAAATCATGAAATAACATACATATTTCTGATTCAAAATAAAGTATAAACACAGCCTTCTACTCCCCCAACCATTCTTAGATAAACAGGAAGAGATGCGGCCCAGTCAATTGTAAAGCATCCTCGCTCCATAGCAAACAATCTCGCTTATTCTTCTTTTTGATCTGCTTGCCTCTTCAGTTTTTAGAACAACCCATCTTCCCCCATCCTTCATCCTCATCACGGAACAATGGGCAATGCTCTCTTCCGCTCTCTCTCGCTCTCCTCCGCTCTCTCCTCGCTTCATCCCTCGCATCCATTCAGCCTCTCGTCTTATTCCACATTGTCGTGACCAATCTTTGTGTTTCCACCTGCCGAGCTTGCGATGCACCAAACAAGATAAATAATTGCCTTAGAAATAAAAAAGTATACGGGGGAAATGTAAAAGGCAACCCAGTTTATATCATCTATATATGGAGTGAAGCTTCTTTTCTGTGCATAACATCCTTTTGAAGATTCACTTCTTGTGAAAGCTTTTATAAAAATTCATACAAAAAGGAGGAGAATCATTCGATGTCCCAGTTTCTGTCCAACCGAAAGGCAAATGCATTCTTTAGTACTCAATCATGGCGCTCCATTGAATATCCAGAAACATGTAGAAAATGCATTATGATAGGCTTCAGACTCAGAGTACTCCTTTTGAAACGTTGTTTTGTGGCGTAATCTTTACGATCATTTTCCAAGCAATATCGCCTGTTTCTGTGAATTTTGTTTTTTTTATTTGCGGTAGCCGTCTTCACTACAAAATAGGTGTATTCACTATGTTTTGCATTACATGGCGTAGTTTTAAATTCCATGTTTCGATCATTTTAAGTTTTAACTATTAGAACCAGGCATGGTCAGACAATTTGTAAGATGCAATTCGGTCTCCAAGGTAGAATTTGAAAGGCTTTTGGTATTGGTTTTGGAAATCTTGGATATTTTGTTTTGCAGAAGTATTCTTTATTTGACTTCACAGCAACTTAACAACTGTCGAAACAGAAAAATCAAAGAATAAGAACAGAAAGTTTGAGAAAAATGAGACAAATAATGAGAAAGTTATGAGTATTTGAATATTGCAATCACTAATGCTAAGGAGATCCTCTCATTGGCAATGCGATAAGGATGTGTGATGTCACGTGTGAACAACTTTTCCTTTGATTGACTATAAAATACCCCCAAAATGTCTCTTTTGGTTTTTTCTTTATATGGTGATACAAACTCTTTATCCATGATGTATTCTTTAAAATTCTGTATTACATGCCCTCCTTTAAAAAGAATAAGTTAAAGTGAAATATATACCAAAGTAATGGGAGAGTTGTTCAGAAGTGACATCACACATATTTGTCCCATTGCCAATGTGAGGATCTCCATAGCATTAGTGATCACAATATTCAAATGCTCATAACTTTCTCATTATTTGTCTGATCTTTCTCAAACTTTTGTTAATCTGTTTCTTTGATTTTCACACAAGCTACATGTATCTTGTTCCAAAGGTTTCATTCTCCTTTAATGACGGCCATTACTCGGAGGGGGGTTCAAAAAGAAGAATAAAAGCACATTTCATGGATTATCATCATGTGTTACGCTAAATGTGTTGCTATGTCAGTGAAAGAGCTAACTTTTGTTCGGCATATTTTAAAGAGAAATTCCAGTAGTTGCAGTAAACACTGATTTCACGAGAAAGTCTGTAAAACAAGGCTTAATTGTCAGTATATCATCGAGGATCTAGATCTGGTACAGTTACATTAACTGAACTTTGTGAATCTTGAAATCTACGCTGAAAAAATGTTCACACCGAAGATCCCCAACACAGATAAGCGCACGTGGGACAATGTATAATTATTGCTTAGAGCGTCGGGCCCGACGCCCTCCCGAATCCTGTGCTTATTTGCTGATTTCTCAGCAATTACACAATTTCTTCCAGAATCCTTTGGCACATGCGTTTTATTTATACAAACAGACACTTTGGTGGTCATTTCATTGGATTCTGTACGAACTCATTTTGATATCGTTACCAAAACTAGCATATACCTTTAAGCCGCCCCCAGTACCATAAAAGCAGTATACAAACGAAATTGGTCTACACATTGTAGATGGAGGCAGAAACAATAGGAGGATGCATTCTACCAAGGAGATGTGAAATCTCCTTGATTCTACAAGCTTTGCTTTTTAGCAGCTTCCTCCGTTTCCGACCTGTTAGTATGGTCATCTTGATTATTATACATAAAGTTTTCTTGTTTTATTGATAATTTTAAGATGTATGAAGCAAAACTTATTGTAAAAGATTGTTGGAAATGGAAAATAAATGAAATGAATAATGGATTAAATCAGCTGAAGAGTGGTTAAACGTCAGGAAACATGTAACCAGTTTCATCAACATTTGATGTCTGTCAAGTTGTTGGATCCGACAAGTTGGATTTTGATTGGCTGAGAAGCATCGTTACTATAGTAACCCTTTCATGAAATCCCCCCCCCCCGATGTCATTTTAGAATTTGAGTGTCGGTTGGTTCCATGAATTATTCATAACGAACTAACGATAATTGCTGTTAAGTTGTTGCATTGTTTTGGACATCAGGGGCTCATCTGAGTTACAATTGATCCAATCAATTGTAACTCTATGGAAATCCAACGGTGTCATAATTTTTTCTACATGAAATTTGCAAAATGTCCTTTGTAAACAGAGGAGAGCACATCGAATTGTCAGGAAAATAATGAAATTGCATCGTATCTAGAGAACATGTTGAACTAACATGCATTTTAGATGTTGACGTTGCTGGCTTTCCATAGTTGTGATTGATTGGATCAATCGTTACTCTCTCTGTAAGAGGGGGGGGGGGGCAGATGTTTTCAGATGAGCATACCTTCTAATTTGTACGCATTGATTAGTACATGTAAAACTATCCCAACAATTGTATCTTTTCTAGATTAGTAATTAGTAGGTTGCATATTCTATCCTGTGTTTTCTCGACTGTTTTTTGCTATTTATGTATTTTTTGTCACTGTTTAGGATTACATTACACATTATCACCATGTGGCATATACTGAAATGTGAGAGTTTGTGATTAGTGAGATATATATGTTTCTAAAATGAAAACGAGTTGAAAATAGTATTTCACATTATGCATTTTAATACTTTGCATTTTTGTCTGTAGAATAATTAACCTACATGGAGAAGAAAAAAGCCAACAATGACAATAATGGTTATAATAATAAAAATAGTAATATTCAATATTCTTGTGTAATAATATAATACTTATGCTTGCATTTTGCATTTGATAAATGCATTTGAATGACTCAAAGGGAATAATTGTACTTCTCAAATCTGTATTTCTGAGTGTAAAAGAAAAAAAAAATTACTAATATTATGTATGTTCTGTGCAGTCAAATAATCATAGATTTTGTGTTTAAAGCAGTGCCAGTCATAAAAAGAAACATGCAACAAATTGTAATGCCGATACCATGGAAAAAAATTCCCTGGAGTGTTTTGTAGTTTCATTCATTTTTATCTCATTCTTTATTTTGAAATGATTGATTTATAAAATTCTTTGACCTATGTTTTAAGGGATAAAATGAAAGCTTCATGATTCATCCACAGTGAACATGCCCCTACTCAATATTGTATTTTCCCCCACTGCTTTCGAATGCTCTGATTAATGTGCAAAGCAAATAAAAATCTTTTAACACCCCCTGGATTAATGGATCGACCCTCGGTAAGCCCCGTGATTGGTCAGTCTCTAGTTAGAATCACTCAGCATTTGAATTGGGAGGGGAGTGTGAAGCAAGTCAGGTCTCATGACAAGTGTTCCTCTTCGATAGCAGGGCTGCGGATCTCACGTCGGGCTTACAGACGGATCAGCCAAGTCAAACAACACATATTTTAGTTTATTTTTCTCCACAAGATTTCCGTGAATTTCCCCTGATTAATGGAAGAATTAGTAATTCATGATTCATGGTATGGAGATTGTTCTTGGTGAACGTGAAGAAAGTTGGGTAGATTTGACGGGGACTTTCCACGATCCGTTCTGGACAATTGAGTAATCAGTCCTGAGAAGGGCCACGCCTCGTGTTTCAATCCGACGTGAAATAGTTTTCTATTTTTCACAGGAATTAGAGAGAAGATCTTCTAACCTCGGAGAGGATGAAATTAGACTGGGGTTTCCTGTCTATTTTTACAAGAAAAGCCAATTGATATCCATCTATTTCTCGACATCATTCAACTGGAGATTAGCTCTTAGATATTTGTAGTTTGTACTGATTTTCTTAAGATTTCACATAATATGGTCAGATTTATTGAAAAAAAAACGTATGGAACAAATGAATCGAAAGGACAAGAACATCGGATTTGGGACAAAAGTACCAGATGATCTCGGGGGATAATAATTAATGATGATAATGATGATTCAAGACCAAGTTCAAGTCCACCCACCACATTTAAATCTCACTGTTGATGTTAAGTCAGGGAAGTGCCTATGCATGGAAAAGAAGACATCCATTCACAGAATAAGCTGCGTCATTATTATTCTGTTATGATGAAGTATTAAGAATATAACAACATAGGCCTAATCAAAGAAAAAATTACAAAAAAATAATTTACAGTTCAGACAGCGCATAGATAGAGAATGTTCATAAATCAAACCTCCATTTACGAAAATGGGCAGAGTATCCCGTTCATGAATTCAAACATAAGATTGGATCTGCTCCGGATCTGAGCTGCATCCATTTAATGTACATGCATGAGAGGGATGTTGCCATTTATGGATACAAGCATTATGAGACGGTAAAGAGGGGGTTTAGTTGGTAAGACTACAACATGACAGAGGTCCTGTTGTTTAGAAAGGTCCAGACCATTGTTTAGCTTTTGTCTCCTGTCAGGTTCTCAGCATCACACACAAATTGGATGCGAGAGGTCAGATAGGGTCATACCCACTAGTCTCCTGGGACAGGAGTTTCTTTTCATTTCAAACAATGAAAATATTATCCATTTCCAGATGAATGGTGTTGAATTGAAAGAGAATTGGACTATGATTTCATGGTTTTGTGATTGATTATGCCAAAATCAGAATTTTGAGGGCATTGTCTAATTTTGAAGGAGGTTGGAATTTTTTTTTATTTTGATAGAGTGAGAGGAATGTTGGAATGTTTTTCCTCTTTTACATGTATATTCCAACAACAGACCTTCATGAAGTAATTGTGCCTCCATCAAAGAGGCTGATGCCATTACCTTGCATGCATTGATGACCTGTGCTGGCGCATCTCTTACAACCCCGTAACATGCATATTCCTATACCCTCTGTGGGAGGGCGCTTTGAGATTATGACATCACATGTGTAAGATCTGTACATGTGAAAGTTGTCTTTAATAACATTGATTGCTGTTATTCTAAATACCCTCTATTTTACTGTACTAATTGACATAAAAATTCTAGGAATGCTTGCTAAAATAGCACAAAAACCTCTTACAATAAAAAATCGTGACTCGCATTTAACTGTGATAAAACTTTGTGTGAACGCAACCCAAATGAAGATGAATAAAAGTCTGTCACTGGAGACTAGCTGTTGAGAGAAAGTTTGCTATTAAATAGGACAAGGGGAGAGAGTTTATTGTTGGAAGAGATGTATATTAAATAATAACAGTAGTAAGCATAACAAGAGGACCTTTGTGTGTGTGGTCTTTGGTGTCTTCTTCTTTGAGTTCAAAGACACAGATTTGAGGTGAAATTACCAATAGGGGCCTTCGCATCAAATGTGTCAATTTTGTATTGTTCAAAGGAAATTCCTGTTGTGGAAAAGAACCACAAAATGAATTCCTGTCAAAAACAACATAATTTGGTGTTATTACAAGCGTAAAATTATGCTCAGGTGTTAAACATACACATTGGAGTTTGAACTTACACTAAATACATGTTCAGATAAAAAACATGTTGGTATTAAACTAACACTTAACACTGATGTAAACCAATGACATAGAGATGGGGGGGGGGGGGTAGGTTAAAACATGTTTTCTGAATGTGCTGTCGAATCTGTCACAAAATTGGATATTTGTAATAAACATGTCAACATTTTTGCTTGCTTGCAACTTAAAAAACAACATTTTGCCCGATACACCATACACCTTTAATACTACGTCACTGATGTTAACTGCATGGTTTGCAGTGCTCTGTAAACACTAGTGGTGTAGATTCAACACCACTTTATATTCATAATGCAAGGGTTATGTAGTATCAGATGTCCTACAAGATTATGGTTTATGAGTAATTCCTCAGAAATCAACACTTGGCATTTTGTCAGTAGACATGGCTTTTTGAATCCGTTGGACTTAAGTATACTACATGTTCCCATGTGCTGTAATTTGTGTTGGTGATTTCCACCACTATACTAGTTTATTTTTCTCCTATGTTTTTGTTGTTTCACTCAATTCAGCCTTGTGGAAGGGTCCATGCTTTATGATTTTATCTATGGTCCATTCTTCTGTTTTTCCATTTCCCAAGAAATAGGGGGGGGGGGGAGGAAGGCAGTTGATATTTTATAAATTTCATTTCTCGTAGGGGAGGGGGTAGGGTTGAATGTGAAATGATTTGCATTTTTAATTACAACGAGCCAGCAGGTCTGAAAAAGAATCAGACTGCTATTGAGTTGTCAGTAAAAAGACCAACGTCTTTTGGATTCTCTTTTCAGACAATGAAGAGACTTGGGATTTACTTATTCATATTTTGACAGCATCGACTAGACACTGTCAATGATTAGTGTGAGAGAGACAATTTGACCGCATCATGCATCCTTCCATTTTAATCCTTAATGAGTAATTTCCCGTTTTCGAAATGATATTAAGGTTATTTTTGACACCTTATTGGGAGGCATAATGACCTATTGTCATGGTTGAATGGTCCCTACAATTATTCACCTTCTTCAAGGATGCTAATTATGTATGCTAACTATCAAAGCTCATTACCAAGCTTTAATAATATACACTACTCTAAATTCCAAAGATAGAATAAATCCAGCTCTGTGCAAAATGACCAACTGAATATTAGATTTAGACTTTGTGGATTCGAATTGACAGAAAAAAAATTGATTTAAAAATTAGATGATTTAAATTGAAATCTTACATTCAAATGTTAATAATTAGATGATTTAAAATGAAATCTTACATTCAAATGTTAATAATAATCCTTAGGATTTGAAATGAATCAAATGTTTGCATGGACACTATTCACAGCTATTCTAGATTTATTTTAAATATCCGTGAAATTTCGAATGTAATAATAATAATAGGCATTTATATAGCGCCATCTATCTTGAAATATTCTATTCTGAGGCACGTTATTATTATTATTACCCCGGCTTTAGCTCGAGCTGCCTTTCAGCGCTCAAACATTCAAGGATTTAATCCTGCCGGGTTCCCATTCACCTCACCTTGGTCGAGTGCAGCACAATGTGGATAAATTTCTTGCTGAAGGAAATTACGCCATGGCTTGGATTCGAACCCACGACCCTCTGTTTCTAAGTTAGAAGACTTATCTACTGGGCCACAACGCTGTAGGCCTATTTATAATGTATGATACTATTATGGTCATTTGTACTACATGTATATATCGTCGGTGTTTATCGTTACCGGCATATCAGTCAATTATGGTCCATAAAATTAATTTTGAGATTTTTGCAGAAATTGAAAGTAAAAGTCCTATTCTATGCGTACTTGAATTTCTAGTGAATTATTATTTTTACCAACTCTTCTGAGATAAAAAAAAACACAGAAAATTTTGATAAATTGAACTGAAGAACTAAATCAATATATGTTTTGGATGATTCTGAATTTAATAGCATGTGTTGCAATAAAATATTGGCAATCAGTTGCAAATATATGTATGTTGCAATTTTACTGAATATTTCAACTTTAGCAGGAGCAAATCTGCTGTACTCTGGCAAAAGGAAAGTATCATTTGTTGTATTGAAATGAGTAATGTGTGTTGGCCATTTATATATGCGTCAATGGAATTTAACAGCATATTTTCTTCAATATCTCTCTAAAGAACATTTCTTTCCCGAATTTTGCCTGAACGTGCAACATACAAAGGGTGTTTCAGAAACAACTCAAATTTGACTGATGTGTCACTTGCTTCCTTTTGTCAAAGTTGGGCAGAAATATGTTTACCATCCTTGATTCAAGAACAATCAGCTGCAAATAATGACATTTATGATTGATTTTTAGGAACCCAAAGAGATTTGCAATCAAACACCAAATTTTGAAATCAATGGCAAGTTTCTTGTACTTCCTCTGTTAGACCAAGGAGGTTTCAAATAGATGGAGTAACAGCAAATAAAATCCCTTTGAACAAGGTTAAAAGCTGCCAGCAGAAAGTACGTCAGGCATGCACTTTGCTCAACATCTCTTGCAGTTGTGTAGACAAACGATTCCCGCATGACTCTGCAGCTATAGGTCATATATAAAGGGAAATATGCTATTGTGATGATAATTACTTTTTCGCCGCATCTTGGTCTGGTTATATGTGTAATAATTTGGAAGCATGCGAAAATATACTATGCAATATGTCCTGAAATATGACTCAAATTTCCTCGACTGGGCATGTGTGAGCACTCATCTGGCATATACAATAATGAAAAGCAATATTCCATCGACCACATTAGAAATTTTCATTTTCGCAAACGATCAGAAAAGTTTTAAAATCTGGTTTCAGTAAAGGTCAAATTTTTACTTTTCCACTAATTAAAGGTAATTTGATATAATCTGGGCAAATATCTCAGTGTATTAGTGCTTGGTTATTGATGTCTGGTCATGCGTACAAATTTCTCTTTGTTTATTAATATTAAAGATGGAAAATTGATCCAAATGGATATTCGTAAAATTTCACTCCTCGGATTTCTTCACTGAAACTGGCGGCTTCGAAGGCAGACATCAAAAAGGTCTTAACTGCCGTTCTTTCTTTTGTGCTTCTTTAGAAATGAACAGCTGCTTAAATAAATTTGTTGCCTGTTGGAACTCCAGTCATAGAAACTTCTTAGTTAGGCTGTCTTGAAGATGGTTACAAGAATGGCGCAAAATGAACAAGCGGAATTGTCTGAATAGTTGGCAGAATTGTCCAATTAGACTTCAAGTTTTAAGAGACAGAGTGTATTATTGTGAGTGTGAAATATGGCGGGATCAATAAATATAGCAGCGACAGAGGGTTTTATTGGACGGTATTGTGCGAGAGAGAGCGGACGAGCTGATATAAACAACCCCAGATGGCCAATGTCAAAAATGCATTCTTCCCTCAAGGGTCTGTTCACACTTGAAAATTTCAGCAACTTAATGTTGGAAACTCCCATGCTGTGATATCGGTCCATTTACACAAGGAAATTTTGGTAGATCTTTGTTACAATGACCTTTCTGTGGAGGAGTGTACGTCCTTGTTGAACCCAGAACCCTCTATATGTAGTTTGAAGATTGCGAATACAATGATCATATTCATACAATAATTTGTTTGATATTTCAACAACATTTTATCCGCCCTTTACCGAAAATAATAAAGAAGAATGTGATATGCTAGTACATTGTAGGTTCATTTACACAGAAAAATTCATTTCGGAGATGCCCCAAAGGTATTTTTTCAGTATTCCATGGTTGTTTTTCCATTTTTGAAAATTGTTCTTATTTCAATAGCATAATGATTATGATGACATAAGGTTAAATGTTTTTTATGCTTTTTATAACTGTTGAATTATCTTTTCTGTTAATATCTTTATAGGTGTGTGGCGGTGAAGATAGAATCAGATTGTGACTGGCTCATTGTTTCAAACTGGTTCTTCTGGACTAAGAATCAAAGGTAAATATCCTAATCCAA
Organism: Lytechinus variegatus; assembly: GCF_018143015.1. Lineage (NCBI taxonomy): Eukaryota > Metazoa > Echinodermata > Echinoidea > Temnopleuroida > Toxopneustidae > Lytechinus > Lytechinus variegatus. The sequence goes on along the minus strand of NC_054748.1, from coordinate 8,295,075 downwards.
TGTAGATTCCTCTGAAATTTAGAATAAAGAAACGGAAGAAAATAAAATTTTCTCTGAATTTATGAAAATTGAAAAAATGAAATGAAAATCCATATTTTATTGTTCGAACTACCCCAAAAATTTGCTTTGCCCAATGGATCATGGGCCCAGCAGCCGCTGTGCAGTGCCAGATCGACGAGGCTCTATCCCTTTAATCATTCAACGCCAAACAGGTTAGCCGCAACTCCCATCTCTTGACGTCTTTTGGTCCGACGCGGCCGGGGTTTGAACCCCCGACCTCCCGGTTGTGAGACAGACGCTCTACCAACTGAGCCAACACACACCGGTCATGATCATGATATATAAAGTTGATTTTTAATTCAGCATGGTAGTCTGTGCTGTTATTTTCTGTCAGTCCTGGCATGGCCTTATGCGTTTCATATTAGGATCTGGGTGGTTTGAGTTTGGAGGAGGGATATAATACTTGCTATTGCCCTCAGTAGTGTGCTGTATTAGTACTATACCCTCGCTCCAGCAAAAAAACTTTTTACAAATCTTGTAATAAACCAAAAAGTAGGCTTGTCAATTTGAGATACATTCAATAGCCAACGAGAATCAAGGTTTTGATTTTAAAGGTATTGTTTAACTTTGTGAGCAGCCGATTTAAAAAAATCTCAAACCAAGATGAAACATGTGTACAAGTGCATGTATTAGAACTAATAAACCCTGAAAACAATCATTATTGAGAATGAAAAGCTAAAACTACAAGGCAAACCCTGATTTTGTAAATAGGTGTCTTATAGACGCCTAAATAATATTACATAAGTGCATGGGATGAAACTAAGATGGTGTTTCCGGTCACTTTATATTTTAATTTTTGAAGCACTAAATAATTATTTTCGAACACAATTTTTTTCTGGGCTTCATTTTTGTAACATATCACAGACACAGATGACAAGTGTGACCTTCTAGCTCAGATTTTAAAAGTCAAACCAATGTTAACCAATCACTTTAATAGTTGAAACAAATGAAGTTGAAAGTCAGGTTAGATTGCTGCAATTATTCATTCTGATTGGAAGGTTAATTTAAACATAAAATGAAGATGGTCCCAAAAGGGCTGTCTGAACCATCCCGAGTTTTCAAATTAGCGTGCTATTTCTGATCTGACAAATTATCCCGATCTGAACAATCTTGAGATTATTTGAAATGGAGACGCAAGTATCGCGCTAGTTCGTAGGATTAATCTTGAGATTGTAATCCCAAGTCAACTTGGGATTAGTTGCAAAATTGCGCGCTATTTTACGAATTATCGCGCTAATTCGTAGGTGCAGACGCACTTTGAATTATCTATTAATGGTGTGAGACCATAATGCATCGATGCCTCGCTCGAGCAGGAATCGCTCTTCTTGCGATGGTGAAGACGGGGTTTCTTGAATCTTGAGATTAATTGCGATGAGGGCCGATCGGGCAAAAATCTTGAGATATAGCAAACTCGGGCTGGTGCAGCACTGCCATAAGAGTCACTCACTAGTGCTTGAGATGTCAATAATGTGATCTGGATCAGTTTTACAAACTCTGAATAAGTTTCGGAGCTAGGGGAAGAAACCCAAATTTCAACACCAACACCAAGGCCAACACCGGACTTAAAATCACCCATTGTGGCTTAGTGGTGAAGTGCCCGCCTCGTGAACGGGAGGTCGTGGGTCTGATCCCTGACCGAGTTATACCAAAGAAGTTTTAAAAAAATTAGACCTTCTGCTTTCTTGCCAGGCGCTAGCTTTATGAGAAAGGAGAACTTCCTCAGAAGAATAATAGTAACACATGTTATGCAGGGCCCACTGATAGAGCAGCTATATTATAGCTAAAGTTGCTACCCTGGTAAAGAAGAGCCAATATTTTATGACTTATTGTTTTGTTTTTGTGTTTGGTATATTAAAGTCAGGGACTTTAAAAGCAGCTGTTGTAGGCTGGCCCGACACCCCATACCCTCTCCAACCCTCAAAACCTTATTAATAAAAGATGAGAAAAGGATGTGATGATTATCATTCTGAAACTCTTTTCACTCCTCCAACGAGATCTCAGAGATCTCCCGATAAATGAAACATTAAGCTTGGTATACGTCTCAATGGGTATATCGAAACCGTGGCATCACCTCTGCGTTCCGATGGGGTTTTGAAATGGTGTGGCTCGACTACTTTCGCTGTCACCGTCCCCTTGTGTTGTTCATTTTGTCCGACTTCCTTGAGAACCATGATTCTTATTTCCTACAATGCTCGCCTTATCATGTTCACCACACCTCTCGCGGAGCATTGTTTTGCTTTCACATCGAATCAGAATCACGATCAAAAAGTCAAAAGCTTTTTATTTCTTTCTATGGAAATGCAATCTCCAAATGGGATGGTTGTAATGTTAATCCTATCTTTTTTTGGCATTGCGTAGATCAGCTATTTCTTTTTTTTTTAATGTGTGCTTTTTATTCTCTGGTGTCTTTTCTTTTCATGAATTCAATAGTCTTTTGGTCATTATATGTATAGAAATGAACATATTTCTCTTATCATGTTGGGCCTGACATGTAGGCCAACTTGCGAAATGTTGCGTGATTTCAAAATCCCGTACCAGGGGTCACAAATTTGGTCTCAAAAGTTGAGCGAGACTTGAAAGAGAAAAAGTCATATATTGACATGGCGCCAGCTTTTCGCGTTACAGATTTATCATGGAAAATGCCAAGGGGAGGGCAGTATTTTAGGGTTTAAACTTTATACTCAAATATCATCTACATTGTAACAATCAAATATAACACAAATATTTGAAAAGGTTATTTTGACATGAAAATGACAAGCACACACAAAGTCACAGATATATTTTATTTTGATTGGGCATCCGGTCAAAACAAATTTTGATGTAAAAATTCTGTAAAATTTTCCAGTCAAAATTATGATGTAAAATCTGTAAATCTTTCCATTTAAACAAATTTTTAATTTATGTACTTCACATCTTACCCATTTTATGGCACATACTTAAATCTAGCAATGAATTTGAATAATGACATGCAGTTTGGGGTCATTTACCCAGACTAAAGATAGGCTTTAAAAGCAAGTCAATTCAAGACCCTACCTGGCATCCAGCACTAGTGTAAAAGAGTCACATTCTTGTTTTAAAGGTAAATGCTAATTTTGGTAACGATATCAAAATGAGTTCGTACAGAATCCAAAGAAATTACCACCAAAGTGTCTGTTTGTATAAATAAAACATATGTGCCAAATGATTCTAGAAGTTATTGTGTAACTGCTGAGAAAACAGCAAATAGCACAGGATTCGGGTAGAGCGTCAGGCCCGACATTCAAAGCAATAATTATACACTGTCCCACGTGCGCTTATCTGTTGGGGATCTTCAGTCTGAACATTTTTCAGCGTAGATTTCAAGATTTCACAAAGTGCAGTTTATGTATTAACTGTACCAGATCTAGATCCTCGATGATATACTGACAATTAAGTCTGGTTTTACAGACTTTCTAATGAAATCAGTGTTTACTGCAACTACTGGAATTTCTCTTTAAATCCCCTTTTCCTGTTGAATGTGCTTGTTCCCTTCTGGCTTTAAGATAGGCAAGTCACATGGGATACAAGTATGATGTAATGAAACGTCTTTCTGGAAGTGACATCATTCTTTGTTTCACTGGAGTATAGTACTGAGCCATGTTCACATTTTTGAATGCATCATTGGTATACAATGAATAAAGTAATTGCTATTTTGATATGACTATGAAACCATATTTTGGGTTGATAGTTAAGAAATGATAAAATAGATAATTCAATATATTCATGATATTTATCTATCGACAACCCTTGATCATAGACACACATTTCCATTTATGCGTTATTTGTATACAAACAAGGGGCTGTTTCTCCTTCTGTTGAAAGCTTCTTGTATGATACAAAGGAGGATTTTGACAAATTGAAAAATTGCTATGTGAGGTTCTTTCCTGACATAGCAGCAAATAACTTCACTAATGCTTGAAGTTGACTTGGAATAGTTTTATTGAATACTTACATGTAATTGCTTAAAAAGTTCAACTTAGCAATATAAAAAATATGAATCTTGCCAAAATACTAAACTGCTTTGAAAACTTATTGTCAGATTTTTAAACCAAGCCAAAAGTGGGTTAAAACATGAACTGACCACCTGTTGGGTAAAAAATAAAATCCCAATGGATTTTAAATCTAATTTTGTCTAAAACCAATAGTTCAATAGTTGATCGGTTAATTTTTAACCAGCGTAGAGGTTGGTTAAAACATTTCTTAGAAAATTTAATGGTGATATTATTTCTTTAAAGCCAAACATTTGTCATTACTTGATACATTCATTAAGTTTTAACCAATCTTGAATTTTTTTTAACCAACTGAATGTTGCCAACATTGTCTGATGTGCTGTGTTTTGTGGATATTCACACATTTTAAAGATTTGATAGACATTGCAAATCGAGAAGTAAATATTTATCAAACTACAATACAATATTCAGATATTCGGTTATGCTGTTCCAATTTATCATCCCATAACTGCTCAAAAATGACACATGTGAACACAGTTGAAAACCTGCTGATATATTCTTTTGTTTATCATTAACATTGCTATTAAAACATATTGTTTCTATTTTGAGGTGGGTGGGTGATAATCGAAGGATACTTTTAGAATTTCCTTTCAGAACATAACTTTTGTTTTGATCCCAAACGGTACTTCTCTGACGTCATCTTGACTATCTGTTTTAGAACGAATACTTCAGGTACGAGGTGATTTTTTTTACTCCAAGGAATAGCTTGGTTTCCGAGCAGTCATTTGTGAAACCACTATAAAGTGACACTTTGTCATGAATCAAAGCAACAATTCTCTTCCAAAAAAAGTTGTTTGGGCCACTAAAATTTAACACCTCAGAAATTCACTTACATCTTTGACATAACTTTTCAATCTGTAAAAAAAAAATTGTTGCATCCTGGGTAAGGTAAATGAAAGGGATACTCCAAGCTGAAGATATTTGAATCTCAATGAATAGAGTAAATATCACAGAGCGAAATGCTGAAAATTTGATAAAAATCGGATAACAAATAACAAAGTTATTAAATTTTAAAGTTTTGCATTATATCGGTGAAACAGTTTTAGGCATTTCTCATAAATATTCATTAGATGGGCTGATGATGTCATATCCCCACTTGTTCTTTTGTATTTTATTATGTAAAATCAGGTTTGTTCTAATTTTTTCTACCAAGAACTAAAACAATTGGATTGACAGCTGAAATAAGGGGGAAGCGACATCATTAGCCCACCTAATGAATATTCATAATGACGTGCATATAACTGTTTTTACAAAATATTGCTAAACTTTGAATTTCAATAACTTCGTTATTTGTTTTCCGATTTTGTCAGCATTTTGCTCTGTGAATTTTACTCTATTTATTTAGATATAATTTTTTTTTCAGCCCAGAGTATCCCTTTAAATGAGCAGTGTTGGTCTTCAACTGTTATTGTTCAGATTTGCTTTAGTTTATAGGCAAGTTGGTTTTAATTTCTTCCGTCTCAAACTCATGAGCTCTCAAGTTTACACATCAACAAATTCAAACATTCTATTTGTATGAATTTCTTGTCATATCCTTTTCAAAACATCTCAAAAAAGTACTTTGCCTTTATAAAGCTGTGTCAGAATCTATATCTCTCTATTTGTTTACATCCTACTCCAGTTCCTTTTGATACTTGGATGTGTACAATAATTTCAACGCTTTTACATTGATTACAAAACAAACTTCCTTCTGAAAATGATAGTGATATTAATTAATGCCCGATGATGTCAGAATGTTTAATAGATACTAGTAGCTTGATAGCATACTTGACCCTCATGACTCATGCTTTATTTTGACCAGGATATACCAGCCCATTCAACTTTTTTTGATAAAATACCTCTATCAAAATCTTATCTTTAACTCTTTTCCTGAATTTTTGAGTGTGGGATTGGTTTGGACGTTCTATTCATGCATGACAAATGCTCATTTTGATGCGAGAATGCCTGCATCAAAACTTTTTCACACACCGCATCGGTGCAGAAACGCCCTTACTCAATGCACTTATGCGTGATGCTAAGGGCGTTTTTGTGTGCATGTGATGTTTGAAAGTGTAGTGTTAAGGGCACACTTCAGTGTAAATTTTTGTGTGTGTTAGATTTACACCCATGCACTTCAAAAACACCGGAGTTGAGTTTACACCACCCCGGGATCTATATATGTCCACACCAGAGAAGTATTAAACTACACCAGTTTGGTTTCGGTCTAACACTGGATAGGTGTTTATACAGCACCAATTAGTATTAAAACAGCATGGGATTGATTCCAAACTGGTGTTGTTTCAATATTTCTCTGGTGTGGACATATATAGATTCCGGCTGGTACACCCATGGCCACACACTACTGTTCCGGTCATATTGGGGGGTTTCCCTGACCTGCACCTAAGTTGACTTCATAATAGAAGAATAAATTCTTACAAAAATCAACGATGCACGTCTTATAACTTTATCACCTGAACTTGAATGTGGAATATTACTGCTTCAGGTTACAGTCCAGTGAAACAGTATAACTCCATTAGCTTGGTATTTTATGGAGACTTAATTAGTTGCTTAAGAATACTGCCACCGTTTGATGCAAGTTAACACAGAAAAGTATCATCATATTCTCAGGAAATGGAGGATATTTGATTATCTTTTAATGACGGGTATGAATTGTATCATTATGATTAATACCTCCGTGATTTTGATCAAATCTCATTTTTAACATATGAGCATATGGAGAAATAATTACTAGTGTGCGCCATCCATGGATGTTTTAGAACACTTTGGTTGTCACTTTGGTTGCCCCACATAACATGTGGAGCAGGCTATTATCATTGCTTGGAAAAAGACCAGGGGCCTGTTGCATGAAACTTTTTATCTGAGAAAACTCTGATAAAAAATGAAAACTAAGGTTAGTCTGATACCTGTTATTGACTGTAACACAGGGCAAAAATTCCAGAAAAAACAACCTGAGTTTTCTCAGGTAAGTTTTATGCAACGGTCCCCTGACATGTTGCTGGAATGCCATGCTGATATTGTCAATTTCTCAGCAATAACACAGAATCATTTGGCACTCTGCAAAAACTCTGGTGTTGATTTAACACCAGCTCAGAATCTATATATGTCCACACCAGAGAAGTATTTAAAGGTCAAGTCCACCTCAGAAAAATCAGACAAGCACAATGCTGAAAATTTCATCAAAATCGGATGTAAAATAAGAAAGTTATGACATTTCAAAGTTTTGCTTATTTTCAACAAAATAGTTATATGAACGAGCCAGTTACATCCAAATGAGAGAGTCGATGATGTCACTCACTCACTATTTCTTTTGTTTTTTATTGTTTGAATTATACAATATTTCAATTTTTACGAATTTGACGATTAGGACCTCCTTGCCTGAAGCACAAAATGTTAAAATAATGGAATTCCACGTGTTCAGGGAGGAATGAAACTTCATTTCACATGACAATGACGAGAAAATCAAAATATTTCATATTTCATATAATAAAATACAAAAGAAATAGTGAGTGAGTGACATCATCAACTCTCTCATTTGGATGTAGCTGGCTCGTTCATATAACTATTTTGTTGAAAATAAGCGAAACTTTAAAATGTCATAACTTTCTTATTTTACATCCGATTTTGATGAAATTTTCAGTGTAATGCTTGTTGAATTTTTCTATTTTTATTCAAATCAAGTTTTTGTTGGGGTGGACTTGTCCTTTAACAACACCAGTGTGCACCCTCCATGGATGTTTTAAGAACACTTGTCACTTTAACATAACATGTGGGACAGGGTATTATCGGGGGGGGGGGGGGGGGGGCGCTTCCATTCACGAGTAGATACCATTCGCGACCCTTAACACGTAATTTCCACATTCTGAAAATGCACCCCTTAACAAGTATTGGCGTGTGAAACCCTACCCTTAAAGGGAAGTTCACCCTGAAGAAAACTTTGTTGGAAAAATAGCAGAAAAAATTATAAAAAATATTGAAGGTTTGAGGAAAATCCGTTAAAGAGTAAGAAAGTTATTACAGTTCAAAGTTTGGGATTTGTCATAAACGAGCAGCTGCCCCATTTGTTATGTAATATAAAATGCATGAATTTAAAATTTTGTATGGTTCCTGGTGACTTAATTCTGTTTTCTATTCATGATCGGGTGTGAAATGATTTGTCTATTGATATACAAAAGGTACAGTGAAAACCATTTTCAATTTTCTGAGAAAATGACATTTCATTGATTTTTTACCATTCACTATGTAGGAATGCTGCTCGCATATGACGTCACAAATCAAATCATTGAAATTCTAATAACTTTTTAATTATTTTGATGAATTTTTCTCAAACCTTCAGCAATATTTTTAATGATTTTTTCTGCTATTTTTACAATAAACTTTTTGTCAGGGTGAACTTTCCCTTTAACAAATATTGGAAACAAAACGATACTCTTGGCAAATATTCCCCGAAATGAACCCCTATGTTGTTGGATTGATTTTGAAATCATTTTAAGATTTTTACCATAACTTTCAATTAATACATCTAATAAGCTTTTCACACTGCACATATTTTCCTTAACATCTGAAAATTGGTGGGGCTAGGAGGGGGGGGGGGGGGGTCCTAGCCCCACCAATTTCCCAGGGTTAAGCTTAGCCCACTTCGGTTTCACACTATAGCACAGTGGGCTAGCATGGTAATGGTACGTTACTATCTGGCCCTGCAAAAAAGCAGGGTTAGCCGGCTTATTGCGGTGCTAGCACCAAGATTCCGGTGCTAAGAGATGCAGTGCGAAATGAAACCGGGCTAGTAAAGGAAAAGTGGGGCAAAGCAATAGCCAATCACAGAAATCGAAAATGCACATTAATCATGCACTGTGTGGCAAAATCATCAATATTCATGAGCTGGGCGATAGTCCGGGGTTAAGGCATTTACCCCGGCTAAGCAAATAGTACGGAGTTAAGAAAGACAGTATGAAACCTCTCTAAAAGATAGTATGGGAAATGCAGTGTAAAAAGCATATAAGAGAAAGAACACGTAGGCCCTACATAATTCGTGAAGACAGATTGTCACTGTAGGATCCAACTTCAATCTCGCTCCCCCACTCCCGCCTCCATCGTCAATGAGACAAGATACTTAACCTAAATTAATATTGAAAAGAAAATTACATTGTCTGTATTGTCTGTCATCCTCTTGAAGTTAACCACTAATAGTGAAGAAAAATGAAAGCGTAGATGAAAAAAAATAAATATTTTTTATTATTTTCTTATACCATCCACCCATCAGGAATTGTCTACTTAACCTGAAAAAATTGCACTTGACCATCCTTATTTGGGGTTATTATTTCTTACAATGAAAATGAAAGTGTGATGAATTATGCCTTATACTTCCTGATCTATTGTTCCAATCAACAAGCCTCGTACGTCATTGGTTTGGATTTAACACGATCTACGGAGCTTTTATATCATAGCTCGCCCACAAGCATTTCCCTTGATTTGAGTTGATCTCATTGACACTATTGCAGGTGAAATAAGTAGGCTTACTCATTGATGATATTTAGAGTGTTCATTTATCAATGACATGGGATGGAGGGGGGGGGGGGGGGGGGGTGGGGGGGGGGGGGGCAAGAAGGTGAATTTTAAATCAATGTTGATCAAATGCGTATTGATTGAAATTGTCATGTACGTGTTTCTCTCTCTCTCTCTCTCTGCCTTTCTCTGTTCTTTCCTGCTGTTGCTCTAGATGGTCTTGTTTAGTCTTTCATTTCCCCCTCCATCGATCTCTCCTTGTCTCCCTGTCTCTGTCTTTGTCTCTACCTCTTTCGGTCTTCCTCCCTCTCTCTACTTCTCTGTCTACTTCTCTTTTCTTCTATTGCTCTGCATATTCCTACAGTCTTGTCGAGTCTTTTCTCTGTCTCCTCTCTCCATCTATTTCTGTCTCTGTGTGTCTGTTGATCTCCCTTGTCTTTGTGTCTCTCCCTTTCTCTATCTTCCTGTCTCTTTATATCTCTTCTCCCCCTTTCCCGATATTGCACTACATAATATCCCCACAGTCTTGTTTAGTCCTTCCTCTTATCTCCTCCATCTGCCTCTCTCCATATGTCTCTCTGTGTCTCTGTTGATCTTCATGTCTCTGTGTCCTTTCTCTGTCTTTCTGTCTCTCTATGTCTCTCGTTCTCCCCCTTCCTGTTGTTGCTCTGTATATCCCTACAGTCTTGTTTAGCCCTTCCTCTACATGTATCTCCATCTGTCTCTCTCTCTGTTGATCTTCATGTCTCTGTGTCTCTCCTTTTCTCTGTCTTTCTGTCTCTCTATGTCTCTCGTTTTCCCCTTCCTGCTGTTGCTCTGTACATCCCTATAGTCTTGTTTAGCCCTTCCTCTACTCCATGTATCTCTCTCTGTCTTTCTGTTATTTCCTGTCATTCTACTTAAATCACTCTGTCTCTCTCTACCTTGCTCTGCTTTTTCATGATAACAATTATTCAAAAGTCCTATAAATATGGTCCTGTTTCATCTTTCCTCTACTCCCTCTCCATTTCTTAAATTAACATATCCAACAAAAAGAAAACAGACTGGAGATAGAACATTCACTGTTGCGTCCCCAATGAAATGGAACAAGCTCCCTCTCGCAATAAGACAATCCCCAACAATGAAGTCACTTAAAACTCTCTTGTTCTAGGCAATTGCCTTTATTTAATATGTCATTCTGATTTTTGTTTGTATCTTTTATATGTTAATTGAAATTGTGAGCGCTTTGGGCCAGCTGTGAAAAGCGTGTTATAAATATTGAGTATTATTAATACTATTATCTCTCTCTCCCTAATTTACTTCAATAACTCCATACATCTACTTGATTTGCTAGTTCAGCCCTCTGGACTGCCATACCCGAATAGAACTCCCAAGGATTTAAAAAGCGCGAGCGCGCCCTCTCCCGTTCAGGCTTACTACCCATGATCACCGCGCAACTAGCGTCCATCTTCCTCTTTTGCTTTCGGCAAGCCACTGTCAAGACGTGCTCAGATAAGTCTCCTAAGAGCTCAAATCTTTTTGAGCTTTGGTATATTATTTTCGCTTATCTGTGGTGCATTCTCCCTTTTAATTTCAATCTTTCCATTTGTGTGTAAGATTGTGTTCAGAATTTACACTTGGCGTGACTTTTTAGACGTGTTTTTGGTGACACTTAAATTGTTTTTCTAACGTTTGAGTTCTCGTCGCGCCGCATCGCTAGCGCGTTCACGAGGCACCGGGCTTGGCCTGCCTACGTGGCAGCAAGCCTTCACCACCTGTCATGGTTATTGTTCTTCACGTTCAAAGCGTGGTGGCTTTTGGTGCCGTTTTTGAATTAAATTCTAGACAGCCTCTACACTTTGTTGTCGAGGGTGTTATTGTTATTTCTTTTTGCAGGTTGGGATCTTCAACTCTGTTCCTTCCTTGCTTTCTGGAATTGATTTATTAAGATTTTCGATTGATTATTGATTGATTAATTCTTCAATTCTCTTTCCTTTCTGTTCTGAATAAATTTCTTAATTGATATTTTATTCACAGGCGGATCTTAAAGCTCAATTCCTTTTTCCTTCTGTTCTGAATAAATTTCTTGATTGATATTTTATTCACAGGCGGATCTTAAAGCTCAATTCCTTTTCCTTCTGTTCTGAATAAATTTCTTGATTGATATTTTATTCACAGGCGGATCCTAAAGCTCATTTCCTTTTCCTTTCTGTTCTGAATAAAATTCTTGATTAATATTTTATTCACAGACGCTTCGGGGATTGTTTAATTCGGCTTACGCAATTATACCTGATGATTGTTTGGTTATTCAATCCCCCCTAAAAAAAAAAAAAAAAAAATTTTGTTCTTTACAGGTGGGGTCTCCTTCCTGTTAGAAATTTTTTTGACCTGTCCCGGAATTGTTTTCTTCGTTCAATTCCCTCTTCCCTCCTAGTCTTATATATTTTTTTTTATTTCGACAGGCGGGCTCTACGATTCCCTTTGAGGATTTACTGTGTCGTTCTTCCTCTTGGAATCGTTACTAGAGACGTTCCTCCTTCCTCCTGTTCTGAATTTCTTTACCTTTCCACAGGAGGTTACCTTTTTTTTTCCTCTTGGAAATTATCGTAAAATTTCTCTTATCTAGGAATTATTTGTCTCTCAATCCCTTTTCTTCCTGCTCTGAAATGCTTGTTTTTGTGTTTCTTCGCAGGTGGAAACTTCGTTCTCTTCTGAACTTGCATTCATTTTTGAATTTTTGTTTCGAATTTTTCCTTCGGGCAAAAAAAAAAAAAAAAAAGAGAATATAGAAGGGGAACCTTGTAGGAGTTTCTTTTTTCAAAGTCTCCGACCTCCTTTTTATTTTCTTACAGGCAGATACCTAAACTATTCTTAGGTTCTTCGTCCTCCCTACCCCTCCCCTCTTGTTTTGTTCTGTTTGCTCAAACAAACTCCTTTTAGGAGGAGGGAAAGACCACTCCGGTCTCCACTTTTAATCTAAGCGAGATCTTTGTAAAAAAAAAAAAAAGAAAAAGAAAAATTCTTGTTTTTCCTTTTTCAGGGTAGAGAGAGGTATCTTTGAATGGGACTAACACAGCCCCAGAGGACCTGGTGCCCTCCACGGGGACCGTCCCGATTGCAAGTTACAGAAGTCGGCCGCCTCCAGGCGAGCAGGAGGGACGCCGCGGTGAGCGCCCAGCGGCGGTGAGTATGAGGGTGCGTCGATCAGCATTCCGAATTTGCGGTCGGATGCTAAGAGAAGGAAGGCCGAGACTGTGGTGCCACGGTCTCGGACAAAGGAAAAAGTGGTAGCCAAGGCTTCCAAGCCTAAACTAGGTCCTGCCGCCGCAGCACCCATAGGGCTATGCGACCCACCGGCTACCGGGTCACCAGAAGTCCGGAGGGAGAGTGCGGTTCTCTCCCCCCGGCACAGGTCAGGATCTCTGCCGTATAAGTCGTCCTCCGTTGACAGCATCGGGAGAGATCGCCCAGCCCCTGACCGCGAGAGGCGTCACACAGACTGTAACCACAATCTGATCGTGACCACAATCTGACCCCGTCAGATTCGGGTGAAGTTTCGTTGTTGGCGGCCGCCCTGCCAGGGGCGGCAAATCGTAAGAGATCACCCGTGCCTCTTGTGCCTTCTTCTGCTCCGGCCACGCCGGCGGAGCCCGCAAAATAAGAAGAAGAAGAAGAGGTCGAAGGAGAGGTCGGCCAGCCCTGTTGCCATGGGCATTCCTCCTTCAGACCCTCTTATCGGTGGCCAGATGTTACAGTCATACATGTTATGCTGCTATATTCTGCTACCGCGAGAGGCGTCACACATCGGGCTGTGACCACAATCTGACCCCGTCAGATTCGGGTGAAGTTTCATTGTCGGCGGCCGCCCTGCCAGGGGCGGCAAATCGTAAGAAATCACCCGTGCCTCTCATGCCTTCTTCTGCCCCGGCCACGCCGGCGGAGCCCGCAGAAAGAGAAGAAGAAGAAGAGGTCGAAGGAGAGGTTGGCCAGCCCTGCTGCCATGGGCGTTTCCTCCTTCAGACCCTTGTGTCGGTGGTCAGATGTTACAGCTATTCATGCTGCTACATTCTGCTACCGCGAGAGGCGTCACACATCAGACTGTGACCACAATCTGACCCCGTCAGATTCGGGTGAAGTTTCGTTGTTGACGGCCGCCCTGCCAGGGGCGGCAAATCGTAAGAAATCACCCGTGCCTCTTGTGCCTTCTTCTGCCCCGGCCACACCGGCGGAGGCCGCGAAGAAGAAGAGGTCGAAGGTGAGGTCGGCCAGCCCTGTTGCCATGGGCGTCCCTCCTTCAGACCCTTGTGTCGGTGGTCAGATGTCACAGCTATTCATGCTGCTACATTCTGCTTTCGAGTAGTGCGGGTTCACCCCACCCTCGACGTCTACTCACCCCGCTGATGCCCCTGAGCATCAAGCGAGACAAGTGGGCAATAACCACCAGACACCCGGGAAATCCTCGAGCGATTCTGTTAAATCGCCAGCCAGTGCACCGACTAACCGGGTGCCCCAAGATCGCGTGTGCTTTCCAGCATTTTCGTCGATCTCAGAGCACGTGTCCCAGCCGACACGCGGGGCCACCCGGCGCTTACTGGACAACCTCCCGGTTCAGTCCATAGAGCGAGACTCCCTTTACGAGGACAACCCCTATCCCGCGGGCGACTTTTCAGTAAGCGCTCAGGCGCTGCTTGACAAGTATCTACCTCACATCTACCTCCGAGCGGGGGTATTGATGAAGCAAGGGAGTCCATATTTTCTCGCCCCGCCTCTTCAGGCGCTCCGAGCTCAATCGGCCGAATTGGGGGTCTCGGAGAGTGACGGGGTCGCTCTAGACGAGGCGGCTCCTACGACGAGGAAGCCGCCAGCTCCGTGGGTGTAAACCCACCCCCGCTCTGCTGCTGCCCGGAAGCGCCAGGCTCCGGCGCCGCCGTCTCGAAATTTTCAAGCCTCTCGAGGCTAGCGAGAAGGCAGAGGCAGGGGGGGGGGGCGATTATTATGCAGGTACTCCCGAATTCGCCCTCTACGTCAAGCTCACATACGGCGACGACTCCTTCAGCGGTAACTCTCTCCATTCTTCCCCCTAAGCGGGCCCGTAGATTGGAGGTATGAATCTCTTACATACCGCATGCCGCACTTCTCTCGTGAGAATGTTTGGCTGCTTTGAGAGGACAACCTATCACGTCCGCCCAGGCGACGGGACCGTCGCTTTTCTGGCCTGAACCTCACTTTCTATTCGAAAGTAAGGGTGCCCTGTCTTACTTAGCTCCTACCCTTGCAACGCCAGAGTCAGGGCTATAGTACAGACACCCGTTCTCCAGCGATCGCCGCTGAAGAGAGGGCGACTCTGATATGAGCACCATCACCGCTCAGCGGTATGTCTCACTATCTCATAGCTCTCCGAGCTTATGAGTATGTATATCGGATCTGAATGTCACGGCGATTAAAAGTTCTCCTGTGCTTAATAATCGCTATGCCTCCACCGCCCGGTGCATTATGGTTATGTTAACCTATTTGTCTCGTATTCGGGCGGCTCGTACGAACCCTGCCCGAGCTGCCATCACCGGTCGTCCCCCCGGACACCGCCGGCAGCACCCGCACCGAATACGTGGAAGGAATCAGCTTTTCATATGCTAGATATCCCTCCTGTTGACATTCACAGCTGTTCCCCGAGTCTTTCCCGGTTGGGTAAACATCATTTCGGAGGAAAGTAACCGCCGTACATCTCATGAGATTGTTGGCTATGTACGTGCGTTCAAACTTGTTTAAAGCCCCAGGATTCTCTGTCGGCATTCTATGCCTACTTTCTGGGCACACCCACCGTACCGGGTCGGCGAGTTCACACCAAACTGTACACCGCCAGACCATCGGTCGAGCTCTAACTGTCTATCTTATAGACTGCCCTCTATGTGGGTCAATCTTGCGGGCGTCTCCGCCGCTCCCTCCTTGTGCGGAGTGGTCTACGGTGGATGTCTTTACCGTGCCCGTTAGTCGAATCGGCTTCTTTCTTAGAAATTTTTTCACGGCACACTCGAGTCGCCCTGCATGCTGCTTTCATCCTCCTTCCATGCAAGGCATGTGGCCAGGGTCACCGCTCGACCGAGGATGATGTAACAGTGGATGGATGTATGCTTATGCCTTCCTAACCACGATCACTACGACCCGCCTTCTCTCGGGCCGACTGTGGATGAGCCTCTCCATGTAAGTGATTTACTTCACTGGAGTTCTTCTTTTAGAAATTTAGATTCTCATCCCCCGCTGCTTAGGGCGTCATTTTTGCCGCCCCCCGCAGCTTTTTGGAGCTCCTTATCTTACCGATATCGGACTGTTCCACGCTGCCGCAACCGGCGCCGGCGGTGCTCGCTCTTACGATCACCTGAGAAACAGGCCTTGTGACTGTTTTCATAAACAACTGGTTCTCACCGCAGACTGATGGAAATTTTGTGATTACTTCCTCAAGTCTCCCTCGCTTGTTTCTTCAAGCGAGGACTTCGACACTCTTAGCCAGTTTCCGTCCCTAACTTGATAGGACAGGGCCGTTGCTACCTCATTCGATTCCGTTGGGAATGTAACGGTTGAGGTATCATATCTGGCGATGTCTGTTCGTTTAGAGCATCTCTTGATGGTCGTTTACACGTAATATCGTGACAGATTTTTTTTCGCCAGCTCCCTCTGGCGTACACTTGCTGCTGCTAGGGATTCCCCCGCCCAGCGGACAGCCATCGCAGCCTAGCCTCACGGGCTCTCTCGGCGATGGTGGCTTGAGCCAAGCCACCTCTTCCACCGCGGGCACTGCACCCTCAGATGGGTGCTTCAATCAGTATGGGAGAAAGGGGATCCTGAGTTCTCTCTCGATCACTCGGTCTAACACACTTTTGTCGTGATGTGTACCGCGCTGTATCCCTGACACGCCCGGTTGAGCTGTTTTGACCAGACTGCTCTATTCTACATAGGCAACATGTCCGCGGCATTCCTTATTAACAGGATGGCACTCAGTCGCTTTCTCGACCCTTGTCTGCCTTACGAGTGGTTTTCTTCCTAAATCCCTACTCTCCGTCGTTCCTGGTCCCCTTCGGACCGCTAGTAACTTTTTACCACAGCTCTCTATCAGAATTCTGCAGATTTCTGCCCTCACGCATTTGAGACAGATATCGAATTCTGGGCGCTTTCTCCCACGCGGAGGCTTAATTCTGAGATATCTCGCCTTCTCAGATTGGTCGATTGATCACTTACTGAGCCTTAAAAGCTTCAGTTTTCCGATCACGATTCTTGTTGAAATTTTCAACAAATTTCGATTCTTACGCTCTAGTCAGCAGGTGATGTTGTTCTCCTGACACTAGGCCGAGGGCCCATGATACTTAGTATTCCTGAGTATACAGGGCATTCCCCTCGAGGACATTTTTGAGGGCCGCCTTTTGGCGCTCAACTAACTCCTTCACTTCTTTCTACTTGAAGGACATTCCGTCCAGCGAGGCGAGATTTGCTGCTTCGGCGCTTAAAGCAGCTGCGGTTTTTCCCCCTCTCCCTAAATTTCGTTGTTTTTGTTTTTTCTTTTAAATTTTCTTAGGCTTACAATTGAAAACATGCCTCCCTACGGTTTGAGTCCGTGCTGGTCTAGCAAATCAAGTAGATGTATGGAGTTATTGAAGTAAATTATGAAAATACTTACCTGATTTTCTTATTTACGAGATAACTCATACATCTACTTGATACCCTCCCACCGACCCTCCGCCTTGCGTAGCAACATGTTTCAACGTATGGGCTTGCGAAAGGTGAGGAAGATGGACGCTAGTTGCGCGGTGATCATGGGTAGTAAGCCTGAACGGGAGAGGGCGCGCTCGCGCTTTTTAAATCCTTGGGAGTTCTATTCGGGTATGGCAGTCCAGAGGGCTGAACTAGCAAATCAAGTAGATGTATGAGTTATCTCGTAAATAAGAAAATCAGGTAAGTATTTTCATAGTTGTTCTTAGTCTGCTGTGCAAACCCTTAACTCGAGTTAAGGGTCCGAATGTGCAGCCTACACGTGCCTTGTGGACTGAAGGCCCTCTCGCTCAAGCTTTGTATGTGCTAGTCTTTGCGTGGAGACACACTTGCTGATCAAAGTTTCAATCAGGGTCTGTGTCTGCAGACTAAGTTCTCTGTTCTTTCCTCCTATATTATTAGTCTGCAGGCTCAGACTCATATTTGACACTTCAACCAATAACAGGTCTGGAGTGAAGACTAGACTCCAAGTCTCAAGACTCTGTAGCCCGTATTCTGAAGTCGGGTTTAACTTATACCCCTTTCATAAACCCAATTATGCGGCTAATAGCAGCATAATTTGGTCGTAAAATCAGAGGAGGACAAGAGTTATCCGCATTATTTTGATGCTGCTATTATCCGCATAATAGCAGCATCGGGACAAGATTTTGAGTTTATGAACGCATTTCCAAATAATGCGGATAATTGCCATGGGGCGGTCACAAGGTCACCCTTTTCCAACGCAACCGCATTGGAGGGGGCGTGTCCAGTTGTCATGACGATTATCCGCCTTTTTCAGGATGGGCGCTCGTAAAAATAATGCGGCTTATTTTCGGAGTTTGTGAACGCAATTTTTATTGAATTGTCCGCATTACTCTTAGGCGGCTAATTGGAGGATAGGTTTATGAAAAGGGTATTAAACTCAGGTTTAAAATTGTGGTTTAAGTATGGACAGCCAATCGTTACATAATCATGAACAATAGAGATATACTTCAGCTCATTCGCCTCTAAAATCATCCATAATTGTGTAAGAAATATAAATAGATGATTGTCTTCACCATGGATGAATCAGGAAAGAGCACAGTAAACATAAGAAACATACAACTTAATAAAAAAAATTGATACTTTTGGCTTCCCATACTTAAACCACAACTTTGAACCCGAGTTTCAGTTAAACCCGACTTCAGAATACGGGCCTGTCTGTCACATACGATAGAGCCAGCCACAGTACATAGTGAATCTAGTCTCACAAATTCAGACTCTGCATTATGCAGTATGTGGATAGCGAAAACCAAGGGTCTCTGCCTTGCAGACTACTACTGGCTTTATTGTTTTTATGGTCCTGATTAGTCTATTCTCCCACTCTCTGTCTTTCTGTCTGTCTCTCTTTCTGTCTCTCTCTCTCTCTTCTCTGTTCTTTCCTGCTATTTCTCTATATATCCCTACGGTCCTGTTAATAGTCTTTCCTCTACCCCCCTAACAAGCCTAGGTATCCGTTTGATATCTCAATTGCTAATCATACTTGGCAGACCAACTATGCTGCTATACCCTTCCTCTGCGCCTTCATAGGAACTCTTACACCATCCCCATAATGGGAATTTAAGAATTGAATTCACATCAATTGTATTGTAATTCACATCAATTGTATTGTAATTCACAACAAAAGGTAGGCTAGGTTAGAAAATGCATCTCACACATCACATTTGAATATAGATCTAATAAAAATTGCAAGAATTGATTATTAACAGGTATCAATACAAAATTAACAATATAACACACCTCTGCAGTATCATAATGAGCCAACAATTGGCAAAAATCTTTAAACAGTTGTGAGCAAGAGAAGCGATCGAGTGATTTTTTTTGTTGCCTTTTTAATATGAAAAAATGATTTGGTGATAGATATTCACCGAGACACCTCCCCTTTTAATTTATCTTTTCTTTGTGGTTAAACATTTTTTTGGGTGGTCAATTCCATCTCATTCAATGAGGATCTTTTTATTTATGATATATTATCTAGTATTTTCTTATGGGAAATATTGTGAAAGTCACTTTAATTCCCCCAAAACAGATCACCAAAATAAGAGTATTTTCCAATTGCAGGTATATACATGTACATGATAAGAAACACAAGCATTTCTTTGCTGACCAGGCATGTGTGAAATTACCTCATGTCGGAATATAGCCATCAAAATAAATGCTGTGGTATTTTTTGACATAATTATTAGTACCAGAATTAATCCTTGAATGAGACCACAACGTTGCGCACCGTTGTAAAACAATTTAAAAGCGACAGTGGTTTTGCACCCCAAAATGTCAAAAAACACCAGTTTTCAGGAAAATGGGGATTACCACCAATTTATATATGGGCGTTCGTTGACGTCAGGTGATCAATTAAGAAATTATTTTTATGGCGGGTTTTGGTGAGGTTTTGTCTGAAACAATAACTATTGGTGGTCATCTTGCCTTTCACGTTGAATTAGAAGAATGCCACGTCAACTTCAACGTAACTATTTTCGTCAAACAATGTTAATTCATCAATAAACTTTGACTTTCCCCTTCGCATATTCTTCTAGTTCTAAATCTGTTACAGTAACTACTGTTATTTCCATTGTTCAGAAATAAGCTTTTTTAGAAACCACTGAAAATCGTTAACAAGAAATGTTAGTAAAAGAAGGGATTGTTTTTTTTTTGTTGAAGAAACTTTTTTCAATATTTAATCTCTTGCTTTGATATGTCAAGGATTTTGTAATTATGAAATATTTTCTCCCCCCAGATTTTTACAATTTTAAAGCTTGTGTATAGTTTTGGTAAATCCACCAAAATGCACCTATCACTATTCCAATTCATTGCTAGCTAATATGAATGGATATGCCCTATAACAGTTATGATGTGGAGGATATGAAATGAAAATGTGTTTTACAGGATAAATTTTGCGATTTTACTTGGAAATTTAACTTGATCGGGTCACCCGATCAAATTAAAATATCTGTGTGTTTTTGTCTTTCAATTAAATCCTATTCCAAATCATGGAATGGGCCGAAACTTTCAAGATATGTTCTTTGTCTGTAACTTTTGGATATCTAATCACTAAATTTACAAGATAAGTGCTTGAATGCCCATTTTTTAATTTAAAACAAGCATCGCAGAGAGAGGGCGCTATATATCCAAGATTTGAATATTTGAAATTTTCTCAGAGAAGTGCAGTTGGAAAAATATCTAACGGTCTCTACGCTTCAGTAAGACTGTCATATTAGATGATATTCGATTATCAATCACATTATTGACCCTTTACCAAAGCTATACACAGGCTTTAATCTTGCATATTAAAATTCATAGTTTCTTTTTATCTTGCATATTAGAATTCATTTTGTTTCTTTTCTTCATATTGCTTAAATTCAACAGTGTGAAGATATATTCACACTGTGGACATCTCGACAGTGTGACTGTTAACAGCATGTTCATAATCACAATCGACTATGTGAATATTTGATTCACTGTTGAATGCTCAGATATGAAGGTGATATCACAATCTGTGCCACACTGTGAACACACTGTGGCACTTGCTATGGAATACTGTGCTTTTCCAGTTGGAAAAGGCTTTTTTTTAGAGTTTCCCATCAATATTCCCAGCAATATTGGCATATTGTTCTGTATTAAAAAAAAGGCTGTTGAAAGATGTACTTCAGACTGAACTTTTTAAACCTGATGGATAGAGTAAATAGAGCTATAATAAAGTTTTTGAGGCCACACCCCGTTCTTAAAAGCCATTGACATTGCCTGTGTTTCCCCGGAAACCATATTCATTCACCACCTTTCAAATTCAATCACACTTTTGTTTGCCAGTGCCTACATCAGATCGAATGAGTGGGACCAATTAGAGCGGGCACTGCTGCGCTCAGAGATAAAGGAGGTATGGAGTGGAAGGGTATCGCGATAAGACTCGATCCCCCCATCAGGAAGTTATTAATAATACCCAACACTGCTCGAAATAGACGCTTCTCACTCGCGCTCCCCGTCCCCACGCGCCCACCGATGACGTCCAACCCAACGTTTCAATTTGGGGGCGCGAATTTGAACAATTATGATTGTGATTGTACGTGTTGTCTCACGGTCGAGTCGGCCTAGTCTTATCTCCCATACCCTCTTTCGCTTAAAAATAGTATCAGAAATGTCAAGTCTATGTCATGTTTGTGACACGACCGGGGAGTTGAGTGGAGGAAATGGCATTCAAATCCGAGCAGTCGGGGTGTTTTAATTTGTTTTAAAAAACGTGGAAAGTGAGATTTTGAGCAGAGATATGATATCTGGAGAATTAGAAGATAATGGGGAAAAGTGCTCATTCATTCCGAGTTTAAATATTTCTTCCTTGAGCCTAACGAGGCTTGATAACTCTCATAGCAGAATATATCTCTGCCCTGATTCATTTTGGGTTAATTTGGTATTTCTCTTTTATCTCTCATTTTTAACAGCTTTGCATTCAACCTCCCCGCTTCATTGACCCACAAACCCTACATCTCATTAAGCATATGGGACTGAGAGAAATTTTGTGTATTCTTCATTGCACACAATCCCTCCCATTGTTACACATGGTGTCCCGGAAGGTGAAATTGCGATAGAGAATTTGAAAATAGCAATGTCAAGAAAGCACTGGGCTATAGGAAATTGAAAGGATGGAAAAAAAAGTGTGAAAAAGTAATCAAGAATCGAACATTTCATGAAAGCTTAACAGGATACCATCAAGGGTTTGTCATTGTTCCAGCTTTTGTCGGAGCATGCCTCGTTGGTTTTCTTTATTACGAATAATGACGATTCTCAGTGATGAGGTACTGTGCTCATGGCGCGTAGCAATAATTGTGGCGCCATGTGCGGTCAGCTCTGTAGCGAAAGGTCTTACTTTGGATGTTTTCTGTCCTACATTATCTGCCATTATCTGTCTCTATTTCTGTCTGTCTCTTTTTCTTTCTTTCTTTTTTTCCTTTCTTTCTTTCTTTTATTCTGTCTGTCTGTCTGTCTGTCTTTCTTTCTTTCAATCTACCCTCCTCAGTCTTTGTTTTTTCTTTGTCTTTCATTCTCTCTCACTACTTTTCGTTTTTTAATCTAATTTGATTTGCAAATATCATTAAAGTGCAGTTTCAATATTAATTGATCAACTTTATCCATGCCAAATGATTTTATACTTTCCAATGCAAGAGTCAATCGGCAATTAGTTGTGAATTTAATTGCAAGAATTTACCTGCTATTGCAAATTCCTTTTGTTTTCCCAATTCTACCAAAGAGGAAAAAATATAGCAGTAAGGGTGGTGGGGGGGGGGCGTTATCTCGTCTAAGATATAGGATTAGGCAAGGCTTCACGCTAAACCTTTTTCTTGGTGGCCTGCAAAGCAAATTCGGTGACCCTAAAACAATAGAAAACATTACAATTTATCAAAAAATTTTGGGAGCCAATTTGGGAGCCAAACTGGGCCATCGAGTGTGGGCTTCTGCAGAATTTTGGTGGCCCGACTCTCATTTTTGGTTGCCCTGGGCCTCCAGCCACTGCTAACATGGAGCCCTAGTTTAGGGTTGCCATAGGGTATAGTTTTAAGGACAAGTCCACTCCAACAAAAAGTTGATTTGAAAAAAAGGAGAAAAACCCAACAAGCAAAACACTGAAAATTTCATCAAAATCGGATGTAAAATAAGAAATTTATGACATTTCAAAGTTTCGATTAATTTCACAAAACAGTTATATGCACATCCTGGTCGGTATGCAAATTGGCAGACTG
The DNA here is from genome assembly GCF_018143015.1 of Lytechinus variegatus. Taxonomy (NCBI): domain Eukaryota; kingdom Metazoa; phylum Echinodermata; class Echinoidea; order Temnopleuroida; family Toxopneustidae; genus Lytechinus; species Lytechinus variegatus. The sequence goes on along the minus strand of NC_054748.1, from coordinate 8,272,004 downwards.
ATGACGTCACCCACTCACTATTTATTTTGTATTTTATTATATGAAATATAATATATTCTTATTTTCTTCTTGTCAAGTGAAACAAAGTTTTATTTCTCCCTTAACATGTAGAATTACCATTATTTTAACAGTTTATGGTTATTTGGTCCATTCTTGTCAAATCTGTACAAATTTAAATATTGTATAATTCAAACAATAAAAAACAAGAAATAGTGAGTGATGAACATCATCGACTCTCTCATTTGCATATTGCCGAGTTGTGCATTTAACTGTTTTGTGAAATATAAGCGAAACTTAAAAATGTCATAACTTTCTTATTTTACATCCGATTTCGATGAAATTTGCAGCGTTATGTTTGTTTGATTTTTCTCTATCGACTCAAATCAACTTTTTTCTGGGGTGGACTTGACCTTTAAATCAAGGGTTGAAGTTGGTCATTCTTTTAATGTGAGGAGTTCACAGTGGAGCAATTGTGGCCGGAGCAAATGTCTTGGAACCGAATAAAGGATGTGTGAATAACCCCAGTTTGTTCTTTAATACCCCTTTCATAAACCCAATTATGCGGCTACTAGCAGCATAATTTGTTCGTAAAATTGGAGGAGGACAAGAGTAATCCGCATTATTTTGATGCTGCTATTATCCGCATAATAGCAGCATCGGGACAAGATTTTGAGTTTACGAACGCATTTCCAAATAATGCGGATAATTGCCATGGTGCGGTCACAAGGTCACCCTTTCCCAACACAACCGCATCGGAGGGGGCGTGTCCAGTTGTCATGATGATTATCCGCCTTTTTCAGGACGAGCGCTCGTAAAAATAATGCGGCTTATTTTCGGAGTTTGTGAACGCAATTTTTATTGAATTATCCGCATTACTCTTAGGCGGCTAATTGGAGGATAGGTTTATGAAAAGGGTATAAAACAAATCATTAACATAATTTTGTATAATATACTCTTTTTTAAATCGTCTGATCATAGAAAGAATAAAGAACTTGAGTTTGCTGTTTCCTTCTAGATCGAGTAAAGGTCGGTGCACTATGCAACCTAGTTCTTGTTCATATTTTATTTGTTAATACAGGAAAAAACTGGGAGGGGTTGAACAAGCCGCTGATGATTAATATTGTGTCCTCCCCAGGGTACGGTCCCCCTGCCTGCATGCCGCAAATAGTAGGCAGGACGACATTTATCAGGGGACTGCAAAAACCTTATCAGAAAATTTCATCAGACTTTGAGTTTGTGGTAGAGGTTTTTTTTGCAAAAAAGTTGAGTGATGTACTGCTTTGTTCTGTTACGAGTTTATTTCATAGTTCTAGCTCGTTTCTTTCCTTTTTTTCTATTTGCTTGCTTTTTAGAATGTTAGATATTGTGAAGTGAAGAAGTTACATTCAAATTACTACAAACTAAATATCATGCTTGAAATTAATCCAAGGCTATTTAAGGCCATGGCAATGGATGCCCTTTTGACTGGCCAGTGTTAATTTACCTCCCAGGTGTTAATTTAACTCCAGAAAGCTTCATTTATCTAAATAGGAAAACTTCATAAAACACAAGAGGTGCAGCAACTCCAGTTTAGTTCTAAGCAAACCAGTGTTTAAACTGTAAATTCCAATCTGGTGCCAGCTTGAAAGTCAATTTGGTGCTTTTTGTATACCTCTAGTGTTTTCCTGTAGTCAGACTTGTGTTAAAAGAACACTGGCATTTTCGCAGTGTACATTAACACTTTGTTAATATAAACAGTATGAAATTGAATACAAAACAACTCAGATTTTATGCTTTGAACACTTTCTTGGCATTTTTCTTTACAAGATAACAAAGTGCTAGATTGGTATCACTGATAGATTTTCTTCAAGTTCCTTGCCATCATCTAAATATCTGCAAAGAAGTGGACTCGACGTTTGTAGAGGCAATGCCAAATATCTCTATTTTCCTAGATCGGCAGACTGCTCCGAAAGATGCATGGCGACTTTATTCTTCCCATCATCCATATGAAAATTGCAAGTTAACATCCAGGAACTTATTGCAGAGAAAGAGGTTTATAACTTTTGTTCATCATTAGGGGGAAATTATGCAATCCATGAATTTCATACATCAAATTACGAAAGAGGATACGTTTCATCGTCTTTCTTTCCATATCACCTGCTATGTGAAAATATTAAAAACAAGTGTCATCAACCTTTTAAATTCTCTTTTATCGCAGCTAAAGCCGAGGTAATAATAGCAGCACTTTGTATCCTCAGGCAAAAAGGGCTTTATATATCAGCTGCTATTATTATCATTATTTTGATATTTGCAGTGCTATATGCTTGTCTGAAAATTTTATTTTTGTTTGAAGCAACTTGTTATTGGGGTGAACTTGACTTTTAAAGCAATCATGGAATTAATCCCCTTCTCCCTTAACCCCCCCAAAAAAGAAAAAAATCTGAGAAATATTCAGTAATTTCATACATTAATCTTTAATTTCAAGCATTCTTTTTTTTCATTATCTTCTGAGAACTGCCCCACCTGTCAATAATTTTGCCAAGACTACAACATATGATTTCTTTTGGCACATTTGGACACAATTACGCGGAATCTCGCACAAAACTTTTCAACACCACACACTTCTCATTTGCAAAGGTTACTCCAATTACTCCAATAAAACTCTTCTGACTTGGGCTCTCTTTTTCTTGATAAGAATTGTCTAGTTATGTTGTTTGTTAAAGATTCCAAAACGTTTAATCTCATTAAATACGTTCCATGATTTGAGTCCCATTCTTGGAGCTTGTTTATCAGATTTGGAGCGGGTCTTCAGGTTAACGTGAGAGGAAAGAGACTGAATAATCAGAAGTCGACTGTAATTGAAATTTTCCTCTCATTTCCTTCAATTCATTCGATGAAGAATGAGTTTATTAAAAAGCTAACACAGGGGAGGAAAACCTCATTTTAATCAACATTGATAAAGGGAAGCATTGAAAAAAGGTTACCTGATAAGTTTTTTTTTTATTGATTTATTTATTTCACATCTTTATACAGGGTGACCAATTCAGCTATACACGATAAAAAACAGTAACAAAGATAAAAAGCTGGTTTGCAATTGGCCCTGTTAATAAAAATACGTACAAATTATAAAATACATAATGTGCAAAATATACAAGAAATAAACCTTTAAAGTCCCAATCCTCATCAGAAACACACAAACACACAGAAGCACCCAAACCCACACACACACACACCCCATTACACTCTGCAGACTTACTTGTAGCATATAATAAATTCAACATTATGATTACATATTGACATAAGCAAGGATGTTGGGAGGATGGGGCAGTCTGGGGGTGGGGTTAGGAAGAACCGCTCCTATCTTAAGAATGAACAGGTCAGATCGAGGCAGAATATAATAGCCAATTTGCCAATCGCTATTTATTTTGAATGAGAAGTACTGCTTCATATTAATGATAAAATGTGATATGTTTTTTTTCTCATTTGTTCCGTAATATGAAATATGGACTTGCCCTGACATAAGAAAAAAAAGATATATATAATATAGCCTGGCTTGTTGTGTAGATGATCTGAGAAGATGTGATAGCTCAGAAGGTAGACCAGGGTTTTCAGATTCCTGTGACCTGGGCTCAACTCCCACTTGGTGTGCTAGTCCCTTTTGGTAAGGGATCTACCCTCATTACTAGGTCCCTGGGATAGGACCTTCATAAGCCTTTGGTCTTCTGGTTGCTTCCTCACAAGCATTCATTAATTCTTGACAGGTATGGTCGAAACAGTATTGTGACATTGGCAGTGAAGGGGTTAAAGACATCTCCCTTACTGGTAGGCCTACACGTATGGTCCAGAATGTATTGTGACATTGGCAGTGAAGGGGTTAAAGACATCTTCCTGACAGGTAGGCCTATGATCCAGAGTGTGTTGTGACATTAGCATTAAAAGGGTTAAAGACATCTTCCTGACTGGTAGGCCTACATGTATGGTTCAGACTGTATTGTGACATTAGCATTGAAGGGGTTAAAGACATCCCGCTTGACAGGTATTCCTATGGTCCAGACTGTATTGTGACATTGGCATCTCATCGCTAGGAAGGAAACAGCCCTTACCGGCCGTCGGGTACTCGCACAATAATTCAGCGCCACTACTTTGCTGGGGGTAATATCCTCTTTGCAGACGACACACCGATAAGAACCAACACTCTTCCGTTTGGCCAGAACACGACCTCCTTTCTCCGCGCCGTTAATTCCATTAAGCCCTTAATAAATCTATGAACTTTGCAGGTTGTTTCAACGGGGTATTATCATTTTGACAGCATTGTCAACGCCTCTGCCAAACTCGGTCGCTTCAGTGATAACTTGGCAGGGGGCGGTTTGTGGGGACCTTGCTTCGGTTGAAGCTAAAGCAGAGTCTTGAGCATTGTTTGGTTGCGCTAAAGGCCACAACAGACATTGTGTTCTGTTTGAACTTGGCATCGTGAGTGAAGTCTTATATTGTCCAGAAAAGCGTGCTGCAATCATTGTCATTATGTGCAGTTCTATTCAGTCCCATTCAAAGTGTTGCCTGCTTGATTTGATTCCATCGTGATAATAACAGAACTATGAGATATCATTGGCCTATGGTTGTAGAAAAGAAATCATCCACATTTCATATGATGTCATTCAAGCTTTGCATGATCGGTTGCTGAAGATTTCAATGTAGTTTCCAAATTTAAAAAACAAAACAGAACTAAAAGTCCCATATATTGATTATATGATGTCGCTATATGACATTGACATTGCAATATTGTGATTTTGATCTTTTTCACACACAATTAAATGCCACGTTCATCCTAGTCTGCGGGCACAGACCCATGATGTCGCAATTTGCGTAGTGTATAATGTAGAGTCTGAAGCAGTGAGACTAAATTCACTATGTACTGTGGCTGGCTCTACCAGACTGAGGCCCATATTCTGAAATCAGGTTTAAGTTAAACTCTGGTTTAAAGTTGGGGTTTAACTATGGGAAGCCAGTTGTGATGTTATTCTGTAACAGTAGAGGTTGAATTAATCAACTCATATTAGTCTCAAATAATTCTTAATTGTCTGGGAAGGATGCATAAGATAGTTTTCTTTACCATAAAGAATTAGGAAAGAACACTGTAAATATGATCAACGTACAATGCAAACATAATTTTGACATATTTGGCTTTCCATAATTTTAGTTAGACCATGGTCTAAGTTAAACCTGAGAGTTTAGCATCTAGTCTTCACTCTATACCTTGTATAATTGATCAAAGTACCAAATATGAGTCTGTGCTAGCAGACTAAGTCCATCCCAAGTCTAACAACATGTTGATTTAAATAAGAAGAGAAAAATCAAGTCAGCAGAATCATCACATATTTCCGATTACACACTTCTCAATTCTACAATATGATTTTTAACTGTTTATAAATGCTGAATATATTTAAATATATTTTCAAAAGCCTGCGAAAGAAAAACATTCACATTACTGAACATTTTGCCTTTTATCGAATAAAAGACAAAATGTTCAGTAATGTCAATTGTTTTTTCTTTCTCAGACAATGCTTGTATATTCAGCATTTAAAACCATTTTCATTCCTTGGACTGTTTTTATGCAATTGATATCAAGATGTACAGTTTTTGTGTTGTGTGTAATCATGTCCTTCATATGTTTCCACCAACTTGTTCAATAACTTTTGAAGAAAGACAGAGGGGGTATATATATCGCGGTCTTTGAACTCGTTCCATTCTGGACAGGTTGTGATAATTGGTTTGCTATGGTTGCCTGCCTTTGCACTCACCACACATACAACGGTTTCATTACATAAGGATACTTTAGGCTATGTCTCCTCGTCATATTTCTCTTGATAAACAGAGCGGAGGAAAGACAAAATTAGACCCTGCTCCGCGGTAGTCTGCCGCCACAGACCCTTTTTCTTCAGTTTGCATACTGTATAATGCAGAGTCTGGAGTAGTGAGACTAGATTACTATGCACTGTGACTCTGCTCTACCAGTGTGTTGTTGAACACAGAGTTTTTAGAGTCTAGTCTTTACTCTAGACCTTTTATTGTTTGAAGTGTCAAATATAAGTCTGTGCGTGTAGACTCGTTCCTGGGCTGCTTCTGGTGATGAACTTGACCAGGGTCCGGTAACACAAAGGTTAGCGATTGATCGTACACTTGATTTTCAAGATTGATTGTACATTGTAGTTAATGGAATCAATCGTAGAAGAATGTTCTACGATCATTGCTAAGCTTTGTGTTACAGGCCCCTGGGGTTGGTTAGGAACCGTGAAAGGTGCATTTAACGGGATTGGGGTGAATTCGGTGGGGTGAAATTGGGAGGGTAAGAGGTACTTTGTAAAGTAGTTGGGGCTACAAGAGGAGGGTAGATAGTCTTTAACATGCCTGAAAGACCGGTTACTGACCCCTGTATACCTTGTACCTATGCTTGTAGGTTTCACAATATGTGGGTAGAGATAGGAGTACAGCTTTCGCTCACACTTTTTGATAGTCTTACGATTTCAGACCCCAAACAGGAAAAAAAAATTGGGGGCTATTTTTACCAACTTACTACCTGGATCTGCGACATTGGATAAGCTTTAATATGCAACAAATGGGGATTTACAAGGCTGTTTTGAGGCTGGCATTTTGGGTGCTAAATTGCCCCCCCCCACCCTGTGTGATTTTCACCATTATGCCAATCGATTCAGGAGCAGGTCCTCCTATATGGGAAAACCTGCTCTTGAAAACCCAAGTTAAAAACCTCATCCTGTAACTATAACTCTGTTAGACAAAAGCTACATGTAGAAAAAGCACCTCAACAAAACAAAGATATACCCCCAAACCCCCACCCTCAACAAATGAAATAATTATTCTATCTGTCATCAAGAATTTTACACTTCAATTTGCTGTCTTTTAAGCTTTTCATTAATGTTTAATATGCAAACTTATTTTTCCTTTCCTTGTTTCATTTCAGAATGTCACTCTGGATGTAAATGTGTGCAGTGGGAGGCTCGTCCGCTCTTCTCTATTACCAATACATAGAGCTAACTTGTAAGTACATGTTCATGTATGTAATTGATTTAAGTACAAGATAGTCAACACTGTATGGTATTCAACTTAAAGTGATTGGTTAACATTGGTTTGACTTTAAAAAATCTGAGCTGGAAGGTCACACTTGTCACCTGTGTCTGTGATATGTTACAAAAATGAAGCCCAGAAAAAATTGCATTTGGAAATAATTATTTAGTGCTTCAAAAATTGATATATAAAGTGACCGGAAACACCATCTTAATTTCATCCCATACACTTGTGTGTACTATTTAGGTGTCTATAAGACGCCTATTTACAAAATCGGGGTTTGCCTTGTAGTTTTAGCTTTTCATTCTCAATAATGGTTGTTTTCAGGGTTTAGTAGTTCTAATACATGCACTTGTACACATGTTTCATCTTGGTTTGAGAATTTTTTTAATCAGCTGCTCACAAAGTTAAACAATACCTTTAAGATAGGCCAGGCCGATCAGGGGCCCGTTTCATAAAGGACTTGCAACTGTTGTGACTTTGCCATTATGGCAACTACAGGGCTCAGCAGCCAATCAGAATCAAGGTTTCCATGGTAAATGGTGGAATGGCAAAGTTACAATAGTCACAAGTCCTTTATGAAATGGGCCCATATTTTGAAAGAAATTGTTCTCGCATTTGATAAGAACATTTCAACCTGTATAATGATCTTGCTATGGAAATGCTCTCAAAGGGATGACACGTTTCACATGAAATTCAGAACCACAGCGTACGCATTCTACATCTGTCGTGTGGAGTACTGCGCTCAAAATGTGCAAAGATAGCTTCCCGAAGAATGGTTGAGTCCTCACTTAAGCTATAACCAGTTTAACAAGGCAAAGTGATCCTGAAAACTACATCGCGTGGTGGTTTTCTGAACCGGTTTGGAAGATCGCTTTGACTTTTCTCACTACACGCTAAACTAGTTTCCACTACACTAGTTTAGGACGATAGTGAGAACGGTGTCTTGGACTTTACTCTGACCACAAGGCCTGCAGCAAAGTGGAATTCTTATTTGAGTATTCTTAGCCTTATAGTAATCTATAAAGGGCAATTTTTGTTTTAAAAAAATCATGTCATTGTACGATTGTGCAATGTGCCATTGCTGGGATTTGAATCCATGTTCCTCAGATTGAAAGCCAATAGTCATAACCACTAGACCAAAACACTTTCATCCTCAAGACCCCATGAGCGTCCAATTTTTCTCAGACAGCAGTCTTTATTGCAGAGTACTTTGTTGGAATTTCAGAATGTCAATTTACTAAAAATGTCAAAATTTGAGATCCCCCCTCCTTTCTGTACCCTTTATCCTAGAATTCTGGTAAGGTGAAGACGGATTTTTCCTTTTTGACTAGACTGAGATCGAACAACCATGAATTTTGAAAAGATCAGGCATTGCGAAATTACCTGAAATGCCTTTTTGTAGAGCCACTGTGAGCCAGTGTTTCTGAACTTTGTGTGGGAATTTTAATCACCTTTTCTTTTCTTCAGTTGGATATTATTCTTGTTGGGTATAGCATCGTAAAATTCTAATATAAAATATGATGAAGTGAAAAAGAAAGAAAAAGATCACTAAGAGATGCTATAAAAAGAACTAGGTGACACAGAGGGAAAGTGTGGAAAAAAAGCTGATACAAGAGAGATAGTGTGGAAGAGGGTAAAGAAAGAAATATAATAACAAAATATGCTATAAAAACAGGGAGGGGGGGGGGTAGACAAAAAAGGAGGAAAGAGAGGGAGAAAATATGAAGAAATGCAAAGTGGGGGAGAGGAAAGAAAGAGATAGAATTGCATGGGTTACTATAAAAAAAAAGTGGGTGGGAGGAACTAACAATAGAGATCTGGAAAAAAAAGAAATATAACCGAAAGACAGAAATAAGGAGGGGGAAAAAAGAAAGAACTTCAAAAGATGCATAAAAGGAGGGGTTGAGAGAGGGGCAGGGGAGGGGGGCAGGGAACTGCTCTGACAAGGGAGAAAATGTTGTAACATATGAAAGAGAGTGGAGGAGGAAAACAAAAGAAATATAATTGCACAATATAAAATGGGGGGGGGAGGGCAGACCATAGGGGAAAGTTTTGGAAAAAATAGAAGAAAAGCAGAGTGGAGGAAGGGGAAGAAATCGATAGAATGGCATTAGAAGTTATAAAAAGAGGGGGAGGGGTAAGATTGAAGGGAGGGGGATAGGGAAGGGTAGAAAAAGGAAAATTAAGAAGAAAGGCAGAATGGATGAGTGAGGGGAAAGAAATAGAATAGCACAAGATGCTTTAAAACGGGGGAGAGGGGGGTAGAGAAGGTTTGAAAAAAAGTAAAAAGAAAACCAGAATAGGGGTGAAAGAAATAAATAAAAGAGCACAAGATGCTGTAAAAAGAGGAGTGGAGGTAGGGACGGTCAGAAAAAAGTAAGAAGAAAGAGGGGGAAAAGAAAGAAATAAAATAGTGCGAGATGCTATAAAACGAGGGGGATAAGAGTAAGGGAAGGGGAGGTAGGGAAGAATGGAAAAAGGAAGAAGAAAGACAGAATAGGGGGAAAGAAAGGAATAGAATAGCACGAGATGCTATAAAAAGTCTGCATCCCCTCACGTTGGCCACCTTACATCCTCTTTTCTTTCTTTCTGAGAGGAAGGAGGTCATTTCTCTCGAAAGTAAAATGGAGGAAAAGGACTCAATAAAAGATGAGGCAGACTACGATGAGCGGATGTCTTGCGTTTCTTCAAAAACAAAAGACCCCAAGAATCGGGGAGTAGTAGGAACAATGTGATATGCTCCCTACGCTGAGAGATATATCATTTAATAGAAACCGGTTGAACTATCCACGAGAGGGCATTGATCTTTGATTATCACCTGAGGATCGATGTGACACTTTCTTGATATTCAAAATGACGTAAGTTCCCTTTTCTCATGAGCCAAGTTGTCCTTAGTCCAGTACTGTAGGTTGGGCTAAATGGTCTAATGCCAATTGGTCTAATTACCAACTCATTTGCTATCATTTGTTCTACTATCAGTTCGTCCACTATCCACATGGTCTAATTGCCATTTCCTCCACTCACCATTTCGTCTAATAACCAGTTGGGCCAATAGCCATTTAGTCCTTCATATACCATTTGGTCTAATGGGATAAGTATTAATGAGGTGAAATGAATGAGAAGAAAATGGTTATTAGACCAACAGGTTTTGAAATGGATGTAGACAAACTGGTGATTAGACAAAGTGATTATTGGACCAAATATTGGAGCAAATGGTTGTTAGACGAAATGTTGATGGACGGAATGGCACTAGACTAAAAGAAGGTAGACCATGTAATAAGTAGACGAGTTGGCAATAGACGAATCGGCAGTTTACCGGGCTCAATGGCCAGTTAGCCCCACTTTATCTGATCGATTTTGAAATATCAAACACTTTCAGCTATTTTTAGAATTTGTTTTTCTTATTCATGAAAATCAATATTACATACTTCAAATGACGTACTCCTGATTTATATTCACATTGTGATCTAATGACTAAATTTCAAAATCTGAATAACTTTCTACAGGTGCATTTGGTTTGATATATATTTGAATCATCAATAAACTAGAAGATTTCAAAAAATCTATCTCAAGTGCAGTATTTTGTAAAGAAGCATATTGAATGAATGAAGGAAAAGCCACAAGATGTTCAAGGTTTCTATTGTTCAAGAGAGTACATGCCCTTGGGTATGTCCTATTCAAAACTAAATCCAGAGAAGGGGGGGGTGTAATGAGATAACTTTCCTGTTAATTATTTCATGGGTGTATTAATAGGCCCAGTGGATGCGCCCCTGGGGACGTCCAGACTTTGCCCGAAGCTGCGAGCATTCCTCGGAATGTGAACAGGAAGCGAGTTGATAAAGGTAGATCTCTCACGAAACCTATCCCATGATCCCTCGGTCGGACGTGGTGCTCCCGTTGTCTTAATTATCCCTCTTTTCCCTCTTTGTTGTATTGGAGACCATGAACAGCGTCGCTGTGTCTACGCGAGCCACCAGGATTGCACGATCTTATTCTTGTGTCTACTATTTGATGTTGCACTTTTGTCGTCAAACTTTCTTTTCATAACTTTTTGTCCTGAATAAAGTTCTTGGATTCTTCCTTGGTCCCGTTTTATGAAGACTACTTATGATAAAGAATGCATGATTTTGATAACAAATTTAATATCAGCCAATCGGATTGAAGGATTTCAGTAGCTTTTAACTGTTCATGTAAATTTGTTAGAATAACAAGTTTTTTTCAAATGGGGCCCCATTTGTATGTGGCTGCGTCTTGAAGATGCACTTTTTGTTGCCCACTTCCTTCTCATAACTTTTTATTATTCTGAAAAAGTTCTTGATCTCCTACATTTGTGTTTGTCATTTGATGGTGCACTCTGTCATTGTCTCTGATATAGTTCTGAACTAGTAATGTTTTATGTTTTTGATAACTAGTTTAAAAAGAGCTTGACACAGAAATATTAAATTTACTTCAGGGAACAATTTTCCTGGTATGGCATCGCACTTTGCTCCACATTTCTGAAAGACTGCTGTGCATAAAAAGTCTTTTGTACAGCATATTTTTACATAGGACTGTACTTCGTTGAGAGCTTTCCTCTTATGGCTAAAACTGCTGTTCAAATTTGTAAAGCGAAATTATTCCCTGTTGTACTATTTCCTTGATATTTTCATCAAGGCATCAAATATAATTGTTCTATTTCTTGGGCTTTTACCTGTATTGCTGTAAACAGATTCTCTATGAAATATGCCTGTCTGCTTTATTTTATTATAGTTTTGTTATTTTCATGATTATGGACCAATTTAGGGCACTTTGGAAGAATTTAATTAAGTGGTAAACATATAAATCCTAGAGCAACAACCTTGGTTTCTTTTTGTCATGTAAAACTATCGATGTAAGTCTGAAACGTGCTTTATTATATTTTGTCCGACATTTCCATCACGAAGGGAGGAGTACTATTGTGGGCTGTATTGAACTTAGCAGACCTACTTTTTTGGTACTTTTAACGATGCCTCCATGATAATTCCTTTCTGTTAAGTCCATTATTTTCAAAGTTTGATGTTGAGTAACTCCTCCATCCGGAGCTTTTATGAGAATTTGTCCATGAAAACGTCACCATAAACCCATAAGCTCGAGTTGGGTCTTATTCGCTATATCAACCTTGTTCTTTCTTTGTTTATAAACCCCTTTCCATACTTCTTTTATAATTTTATTTTTGTCTCGGTATTTTTTTTCCTCTCTCACCCATTTTCCCCTATATTTTCACTTACTCTGTGTTCTACTAAATTATTTTTTCCGTTTTGTTTCTGCTTCCCTTGTTTCATCCTTGTCTCATTTCAACTCTTCACTCATTTTCCCTCCTAATATCTTCACTTCGTGTCTCGCAGTCAAAACTACTTCTCTATTTTATTTCTCGTTTTCTGTGTCAATTTTGTTGGTGTCTTCAAAGTCTGAATGTAAATAACTTCCTTGCAGTCAAAACTCTTAATGCCAAGTTTTTTGTAGGCATGTTATAAGCAAGAGGACTTGCTTCTTGCTCGACTGCTGATTTTCTTGAGCTTATAGCATTGTAAAATGTTTTTCCATTCAATGTGTGAAATGATTGGTACCAAGATAGGCTTCTCAAATTTCGAATTTTGTTTATTAATTCTAAAAAACCTCTTATTTGTGTCTTCTATTCACTATAGTTTTAATTTGTTTCTTGTTCTAACTCCCTTTTCCTTATTTTCCCTCTTGTTTTTGTTCTTTCTTCTCTCCCTCACTCTCTCTTTTCTCTCTCTTCTTTCTATGTACTCATCTCCTTTTTCCTCCTCTCTCCTTTTCTTTCTCTGTCTCTGATCTATTTTTCTCTTCCTCCTTTCTCCTCTCGTCTTTTATTTCTCTAGTTTTCCACCCAGTCTTTCAGTTTTCGGTAACCTTCAAAAAGTATCGTATACATCATCATGATATGTTTTTTCAACCTCATCTCAATTCATTTTCTTCTCATAAATTCATTTTGTATTAAATAAATATATCTCATTCTTCCACATCCTGAAATTAATTCCCATTGGGACGCTCATCCCCATAAGTTATAAGCAGATTAAACCGCTTCGTTTTCGACTTGTAGCTATGCTAAAAAAATATTAAAGTCCTCCATTCATTACGACATTTAACAATCCTTGAACATGCCAATAGCATAGATAATGAACAACATGCGTAAACCGGATAATGCAATATAATCTCCAATATGTGCTGGCATGCGTCTTGCATTTGTAATGCTAGGAGCACAAAAGCCTATTGAGATGATGAATGAAAGGAGATTTTAGGGCGGGTTGTTGATTAATAAGGACATCTTCATTAAAGCAAGTATTATCTTTGAGTATTATTATTATTATTATAAAGCGGATATATACCCCATATATTCCTCTGTTCGTCAATGTAAATCCATAAAGTATGACGTATGAACTAGTTGACGTGACTAACTTTTTGTATCATAACAAGTATTTCTGTGTGTCATTTATATATATTTATTTATATATATATATATTTATTTATATATATTTATTTATATATAGGCCTATTCATATATAGATTTCTTTAATAATTGTTTTGTGAATAAAATGAGTGAACGAGAAAGAGAAGATGAGAGCAAGAGAGAGAGAGAGAGAAATTATAGATATTGGAGGGTGACTGAGAGACGTAGAGAGGAAACAGAGGTAGATGGATGGATGAATGGATGGGGAGATAGATAGATAGATAGAAAAGGGAGATAGATAGATAGATAGGGAGATAGATAAATAGATAGGGAGATAGATAGATAGTCAGATAGATAGATAGATAGAGAGAGGGATAGATAGATAAATAGATAGGGAGATAGATAGACAGACAGATAGATAGATAGGGAGATAGATAGATAGGGAGATAGATAAATAGATAGGGAGATAGATAGACAGACAGATAGATAGAGAGATAGATAGATAAATAGATAGGGAGATAGATAGATAGACAGACAGATAGATAGATAGGGAGATAGATAGATAGATAGATAGGGAGATAGATAAATAGATAGGGAGATAGATAGACAGACAGATACAGGCCTCTACAAAAATTTTTTTCGTCACTTGCCCTGTTGGGCAAGTGATGAAAAAATTTGCTTGCCCGATAGATAAAACTGCTTGCCCAATTTTTTAAATATTTTTTTCATTATGACGGCACTACTCTTATTTTTATTAAGGTATACAAAATAACAATTGAGAATCATGTCCAGGCAGTATAAAAGAACACACATTGAAAAGGATATTTTCAGCAACGTAGGCCTGAGTCTTTACGTTTATTTTGGAGATTAAAAAATCAATATTTTATGGGCATTTAAGGTTTTAAAAAACCCTTCAACAAAAGTTGCTAAAATTTCATATTTTGCATCTTTAAATCCACGAAATGGCTACCTGCTTACCATATATCCTTAGAATTGCTTTCATTTACCGTAGTTGGAAACTATAAAGAAAGCCAGTGAAAAATGTTCAGCTCTTTATTGACTCGGAAAAAATTGTTTTATCATCAAAAGTGGAGTGGCTAAAATTTCACATTTTGCATCTTTAAATCCATGAAATGGTCATTTATTTTCCATATTTCCTTGATTTAAAAAAATAAAAAAATTAGTTGGAAACCATCAAGTCTTTTCTTCATCATTTTATGATGTTGCACTCGGTCAATAATTTTTATCTACATGTTTTCACATGCTACTTTTACCTGTTCAATTATTACTAACATTGTTTAATATTGTATGATTTTTAAGTCATTTTTTTCACTATGCTTAGAATCTTTGGTGTGTGTGTGTGTTTGTGTGGGTGTGACTGTGAGTTGAACTTTGATATAAATGAATTCAATATCTAATTTCTACTTCGCCTATTCCAGTACAATAACCTGTACTCGGCCATGTAATAAAGGCCAACATACCCTAACTTTTCCTGAAGTTCTTTGAAAACGCAGACTTCTACGAAAATTGCATTTCTCTATGGGGGAGTCTAAATTCGGTGAGAATGTATTCATTAATAACTTAAATATACATGACAATGAAGAAATCATCAAACTTTATTGGAAGTTTTGAATAATATACCCGAAATGTAAACTCTGTCTGAAACAGAAAATCACCATCATTGAGGCCTTTACTGAGCGAATTGTCCCCCAGAGCTCTGGCAGAGAGACAGAGCTCAGACTGGCTAGCTAGTATGCGCACGTGCGTGAGCCTCCCGCCGGCCTTGTAAAATAGATGGAGCTTTGTTTGATGATTTATTGTCTGATATTTACCTCATCCCCTCAAAAAGGGAAACAAATGAATTTTAAGTTATAATTAACAAATACGGCAAGTTATTTTGGATGTTAATATAGGCCGTTTTGAAAAGCAAAGCCGAATGACAACTCACCAATGCGAGGTTACTAGACTCTGTGATTTATTTCCTGTGTAATTCTAATTATTTTATCACAGAATCGTGATATCGGAAGGGGGAAAATGTGCATTAGAAATTGCACATGGTGGTAGTCATAATGGACCCTATACTACATTCAACTGTTTCCCGGCCATTGCGTTGATTTTTTTCATACCTGGTACCGTACCATGTATGGAAATACGTGGTACAGAAAAAATAACGCAATTTTGGAATTTGAAACTGCGCTACTCGCTATTTTTTAAGGCTTATAAATTCATGATTTTGAGTGTGGATTTTGGATGATTTATGGAAAAACGAGGTACGGTACAGAAAAAAAGACGCAACAACCACTTGCCCGATCGGGCAATTGACTTTGAGAAGTGCTTGCCCGCACGTCATTTTCACTTGCCCCGGGCAAGCGGGCAAGCGGGTTTGTCGCGCCCTGCAGATAGATAGATAGATAGATAGATAGATAGATAGAGAGAGAGATAGATAGATAAATAGATAGGGAGATAGATAGATAGAGAGATAGATAGACAGACAGATAGAGAGATAGATATATAGATAGGGAGATAGATGGATAGATTGATTGATAGAAAGACAGGTAGATAGATACTCTCTTAAAACAAATCAGTCAAATTGACTAGACAGGTAGTCAGCTGGGTGCAACTGATAGTCTCATTTCTCACATATATTCTAGTCAGAAATATTTGTTCTAGTAAAATACGACTAGAAAGTAGTCAAATATGACTGGAATAACAGGTGCACCCATTAACTAGTCATTTTAGACTGATTTGTTCTTAAGAGTGTAGATAGATAGACACACTCTTAAAACAAATCAGTCAAATTGACTAGACAGGTAGTCAGCTGGGTGCAACTGATAGTCACATTTCTCACATATATTCTAGTCAGAAATATTTGTTCTAGTAAAATACGACTAGAAAGTAGTCAAATATGACTAGAAAAACAGTTGCACCCAGCTGACCCTATGTAATAACGAGTCATTTTGACTGATTTGTTTTAGAGTGTAGGTAGATAGATATATTGATAGAACTGATTGACATATAGATTGACTGATGGGTACATAGATACTGATAGAATGATAGATATAATATAGATATACTGATAGAATTGCACATAGATAAATAGATCTATCTATAGAACAATATATAGATGATTATAGAGACCTATAAAAATATAGATATGTAGATAGACAGATAGTAAGCTACATAAGTGATATATATTTAAGGGAGAGACAAAGGAAGAAATAGAAAGAGAGAGAGGGAGAGAGATGGGAGATTGCCCTTCTGACGAACCTCACCAAATCAAAGCATCTTCCATCCATGAACGAGCTCATAAAAGAGAGAGAAAAAATCAATTAATTTTATTCTTTCAATAGATTCTGTTCTGCTTGAGTGCCCTTCGAAGACTCCGTCCCTTCTGCTTCATAATTTTGGCGCTCTCATGGTGCTGTCACACCGGCTAAAATAATTTTTGAATGACCTTAAATGATTTGTTATCAATGAATCTATTGAAACACACTGGAACTTATTTCAGAACGAAGAAGAGTTCTTGCTCTCTTTCCTCGTCAATATTTCATTTAGAGTACATTAAATCATAATCTTTTTGATAATTATTATTTATTAATTTTCTAGATGTTTTCACACCAATCTTATATAGTAGCTTTATTGTATGAAAAATCGGCACAGATTATGAACAATGCATTGTTTAATATTTATGTGCATGTAGGCCTATTTGATAATTATGCATATGTTTAAAAACAAATTTTATTTTTTTAGGGTATAGATTTCACTTTCATATTCACTTTTTCTTTTTATATAAAGTTAAATTAATACATCTAGAATGTACCCTTCACAATACTCTTTATTAGTGTTAAACGATAGAACAAAACTCTTTAAATATATTAAACTGTACAGATTTTTGTCTGTAGTGCAGTGTTCTTATTTTTTTAGCATTAGGAAGAGGGTTAAATATTTACATTTATTCCACAGTCTTATCTGTTCTGCTGTTACTGTAAAAGGTTTATTTTAAAGTTCTTTTTGAAAGTTCAATGATCACACTTTCTGCTCTGCTTCATTTTGATTTTGCTGCAAAATATGTGATCTTATGATTTTATAGAGAGAGGGCTACAAATCAAGGATAAAGTCCCTCTCAGCTATTTTAAATGACAATAAATGTAGCTACCATGAATGTAACTATCGGGGAATCATTGTTACTTCAGTCAAATGCTTTCATTTATTGCCCGAGATGACATCTTAGTAAAGGAATATGGAGGGGATACTTTGATAATGCAGCAATAAATGGAAAACCTATGGAGGGGTCCCCGGTTGAGATTAAAGCCAATATCAAGTGCAGAAAATATTCCAGTAATTAACATAGAGGAATGTCATTACGATCGGTGCGGTAATCACGTTGTTAAACCATTCATTTTTATGCAGTCGTGAGTCACCCTCTTATCGAGATGCTCTTGTGCGTAAAATGTGTATGCGGGAGTGTGTGAGTAGGATAATTGCATTGGGTGTGCGTGCGTGTGTGTGTGTGTGTCATACACACTACCCATCTTAAGATATGTGTTTTGGTGGCTATTGTGTGCCCGGGACAGGCACACAATGGACTTGGCGACACAATTCGGGGGCTTGTTTTCGCCAAACGTTGGGATGTGTGCTTTCGTGCGTGCTCTTCATCACTCGCCTGCTCGGCGGGGATGAAGGGGGGAAAATCGAAGAAGGGTTTTTCGCGGTAGGTTGACTGGTGAAGGCCTTAGCAAGAATTATTTGCGCTTTTATCAACACTCTTCCCCCACTTGTCTCTCTCATGCTCTCTCCCTATCTCGCTCTGTTTCTTGCCCTCTCCTTCACTCTTACTGTCTCTTTTACTCTCTCACTTTCTCTCTTACTCACTCTTGGTATATATGCTCTGTTTTTATCTCCATCTCTATCTTGTAATTGCTCTGTTTGCACATCTCTGTGTTATCTGCTCGTGTCTCTCTCCCTCTCTTTCTCTGTCTCCTTCTCTCCATCTCAATCTTGTTATTTGCTCCAGTTTGCTCATCTATGGTAATCTGCCCATCTCTGACTCATTCTATTTTTGCACATAATACGTTCGCAATTTTTTCCCTCTCATTTTGCGATTAGATTCTGTGTGTTTACGCATATTACAATGCTTTGATTTTTCTTTATCTTTCTTCTTCACTGTCAAATTACTGTCTATATTTTTCCTATTTCCGGGTCTTTTTCTCCCTTATAATCTCTTACCTACTCATCCCTTTTCCTTGATCCCCTTCTCTTTCTTTTCCATCCATTTTCTTCCTCCTTGTATCCCTCATTTTTCCGTGCCATGTTTTGTTTTCTCTCCTTCCATTTTTCCTTTTCCCCTCCCACACCCGTCTCTCTCCTCTTCTTGGCTCTCACCTCTTCTTGGCTCTCACCCCCTCTCCTTTCTGTCTCGCTATACAGCTATCCCCCTTCCTCACCAACTATTCTTGCTGCCTCCCACATTTTCCTTCCCCCTCTTCACACTTTTACTTTTTTCTTTCCTCCCCTTCCCTCTTCCCTTCATTCTCTTTCCTCTCTCCCCCTCTCACTTCTCCCCATCTTTTGCACTCTCTTCTTCCCCCTCCCCCTCATTCTACTTCATTTCACCCCCTCCCTACCCCCTCCCTTTTCTCTCTCCCCCTCTCCCTTTCTTTACCCCCTCCCTCACCTAATCCATCCTCCCCCTCATCCTCCCTCTCCCATTCCCTCCTCTTCTAGGCCTCACAATCTCTTCTCCCCCTCCCTTTCCTACCCCTCCCTCACCCTCCTCCCTCTCTTACCCACTCTCTCTTCTCCCTCTTCCATTCCCCCCTCTTCTAGGCCTCACAATCTCTTCTCCCCCTCCCTTTCCTACCCCTCCCTCACCCTCCCCCCTCTCTTACCCACTCTCTCTTCTCCCTCTTCCATTCCCCCCCTCTTCTAGGCCTCACAATCTCTTCTCCCCCTCCCTTTCCTACCCCTCCCTCACCCTCATCCCTCTCTTACCCACCCTCTCTTCTCCCTCTTCCATTCCCCCTATTCTAGGCCTCTCAATCTCTTCTCCCCTCTTCCCATTCTCTCTTCAATCAATGCTTGTCTCTTCCATTCACAATCCCACATGTGCTATCTGACTCATTCTGAGCCCATCTCCATCTTGCATCTTATCAACCGTTCCTCCACCTCTTCTCACTCCCATTCTTTTCCACAGCTCATTGCCCCCCCCCGAATCCCCTTTTCAGCTCCATACAACATGCACATGCACCCATCTCTATTTTCCAGTACCCCACCCCTCGAACCCAACGTAATGATAAACATTTATGAGGTGCTGATTATCTACATGTTTCTGTTTGTTTCTGTTTGTGGTAACTCCCGTAGGAAATCGGCAGGACAGCATTTTGCTGGTAAACCCCAAGCTGGTATATAACCAATTACCTAAGAAACATTTTACGTCTAGGTTAAGCAGTCATTAGTGGCTGACGTTATAGACGACAGATATCACTCTCGGGCCTTTTTATCAAAGTGGATACAATGGCAGAGTGGGATTCGAACTCACAACCTTGCTATTATGAGTCCAATGCTCTAATCACTGGACCACACGACCCATGTTTCTTATTGAGTGGCACACTGTGTATTACACGGCTTTAGCACCAGCTGCTAAAGGTGCTTGGTGCATTCAAGGAGTTAATCCTGCCAGTAATATCCATTCACTCACCTGGGTCGAGTGCAGCACAATGTGCATCAATTTCCCGCCGAAGGAAATATGCCATGGCTGAGAGTTGAATAAAGCACGTGTGGCCTTTTCTCATCTTACCTGCCCACCCCACCCTAGGCTCTCACATGGTCATTTATCATCTACCCACCCCACCCCACCCTAGGCCCTCAAGCACCATACAAGTTTCAAGTTTCATAATTTATTGATTAAAATCCACACATGTTGGATCATTATCAGTATTACAAATAGACACTGGACAATTACATTGAAACACATAGTTACAAATCAATGGCATAAATAAATATAAATATAACTTACAGAGCGAGATATGTAGCTGGGTATTAGTATGAAGCGCTTAGAAACATTTGTATTTAGCGCTATGTAAATGTTGCGTATTATCATCATTATTATTATATAGTAATGCATCCAGATGTAGCCATTTATCATCTACCCACCCCACCCCACCGAGGCCCTCACACAAGCACTGCATGCAGATGTGGCCATTTATTACCCCACCCCCCCACAAACTCTGTTCTCTCATGCAAGCAGTATGCACACACACCCATTCTTTCTCTATCTCATCCAGGCATTGCATTGTATTGTATCCCATTCAATTGTCCCCATCTTCCGTACCATACCAAACCGCTCCCACCCAAGCTCGCTGGCCCACACACACACACGCACACACATCCCATTCATTCCCACCACTGAGGGTCGGTCGGTCGCGGAGAAGATTACAACCATGTATATACACTATCCTAACAAATTATCCCTTCATAATTACTGCCGGGCTTGAGCATGTCCTCATCCGCGGATACCCTCCTCGTTTCTCCATCCTTGTTTATTCAGAGGCTCCGCTCCTTATAGCACGGTAAGAAACAAACTTGGTATTTTTTCTTCCCCGTTCATATCGCCGGCGTGATTGATATTCTGGCGGCGTGTATCGCCCCACTGCAGCCTCTTGCTCTGATTCATCCATTCATTCACAAACTATCTCCTCGCTATAGCTCTGTGCATGCACATCCCGGGACCCTCGGCTTGCTTGCTGTACAGCCATACTATACCACTACTCCCAAAGAGAGGTGGGCATAGCTAGCATTGCATTGTCATGTATTGTTATTGATAGCATCAAGCAATAAAGCATAGTGTTACCCTCCGAACCAGGGAAAGAATGGATGTATTTTGCCCATGGGCTATGATCCTTCTAAGGCCGTGTTTATGCTTCCACTTTTCAGGCCAGAATCAGCGTTTCCAAACGTGATTAGTCCAAAACACGGTTGCGTCCATGCTTATTTTCATTTAAACGCTGTTTCAAAACGCCGATCGTAAACTCACAAAAAGGTGCGTTTGTAAACGTCGTTTGACCAGAATCGGGCTTTCTGGGGAAGTATAAACAGAACCACGATCGTAAACGTGTTTAAATGACGTCATTTGGTACATGCTTCCGGTGAGATGAAAATCCGCGGGCAAATACAGTCAACTGCTCCATGTTATCTCCACGTAATAACAACAATTGGAAAAAAAAATTTTCGAAAAAAGGCGCGCCCAATTTGACCTCGCTTTACGATGCGAAGCCAGCTGGAGATCATGATTTGCTCTGAAAAGTTAAGCATAAATAGCACTCCTAGAACCATGTTTACGATCGGCGTTTTGAATCGACGTTTGAAATCGCTGATTCTGTCCTCGCAATGGAAGCATAAACACACCGTAATTCTGTTCATTCATAATTATCTGTTGTATTGAACTAAGCCTATATTGAACACAAGAGTTAGAACTTACAGGAGCTATTGTGCAGCTTCATAGCAAAAACTGTGGTGTCGATTGGTGTACAGATGACTGTGTACACCAGTCATTTAACTCCAGTGTTAAATGTTTGGTGGTAGTAGAACACCCATGGGTGTTATTAAAACACCTTTGGTTGTTACTTTAACACTCTTTGGTGTTATGTTCAATGTCTATGGTGTATTTTTAACACAAGGTGTGGTCCTGAAGGGACACAAACTGGTGTCAGTTTAATACCCTGATTTTTAAAGGGTTTATTTGAGATATTCACTCTTCTATTTTTTTAAAACCATCGGTTGAGCCCATGGTTTATGTAGATTTCTTGTATAAATTACACTTATTTACCACGGATATTAAAAAATGTCCAGTTCTGATGCATGCTTTGGTCACAGTGCGCCAAATTGATGCCTGTTGCCATGGTTAAGTACACGTGAGTTATTCAAATTATTGAACAATATTTACCAAAACTTGAAGCATGCTTAAAGCGGTTGACTTTACGGAACTACATGTAAAAGTGAAAGTCTGTTTTCAATGTTGTCCAAACAGTTTATAATATGATAATACCCCATTCAAATCAAACATTGTTTGATGAAAACACCAAGTTCAGTTGATACTGGATGAAGAAGGAAGCTAAGAATTATTGTAGAAAATATAAGGTTCATATCATAATAATTCATATTTAGTGATTCTCTTTCGAATTTGATATTTGTGTCAGGAAACTCAGTTGTGTTTTTCCTCCTACATATTATTGTATGATTACTGATTGGATATATATGGTATATTTATTGTAAGGAATAATACAGTATGTTTACTTTGCACTTGCCTAAAGTTTTGGTAGAGATTGAAAATAAAAGAATCACATTGAATAGTTTACTCCAGCATTGAAAGTATTATAAAAGGGTAGTGACTGTACGTGTAGTATCATTGTTAAATGATTATTTGATGGGGGCGCCGTGGTCTAGTGGTTTACGATAGCTCTCGTCTTTCAATCAGTGGGATGTGGGTTCGAATCCCAGCCATGGGGTGTTTTCCTTCAGCAAGAAATTTACCTACATTGTGCTGCACTCAACCCAGGTAAGGTGAATGGGTACCCGGCAGGGTTGATTCCTTGAGTGCACCAAGTGCCTAGAGCAGCTGGAGCTAAAGCCGGGGTAATATATAAATAGTGCGCCATCGAATTTTCAACTAGACAATCAGCACCTCATAAATGCTGTATTATTATTTGTGAAAATTTACCATTTGATTAATTATTTGTTGCATTCAGTCGACTTCAAAACAGAAATGAACCAGCAGCCTCAGCGCCACCTCAAGTATGGGCAAGCATAATGCAGTACTAGTATTCTGAGCTGTGTAGTCTTCTAATATAGACCCACGTAAATGATCACATTTTTATTCAATATTAATTCAATACATTCATACCACACTATTTCCTCTCAAAAACATTTTAGATTCTCTGTATGAAAGAAAAAATACTATTCTGATGGCTATCTCAAAATGTCTATTTTTAAAGACTAGTTATTTATAACACACAGTCAATGAGAGGCAACGCAAAGTGTTAGTTAGTTAGTACCCCTCCCCTTCAAATGTAGGTGGTTCTCCTGATTTTAGTTTCAAAATGTTTTTCAGAAATTCATGTATTGCATTTCTTAAAAAAGTTCATTTTTACTAACTACAAAAACTTGATTGAACGCAACCGCAGGCCTGGTGAAGTAAATATCTTTGAAAAAAAAGTGTTTCTGTTTTGAGGGTTGGTGAAAAGTGTCAATTGAACGGAGCTAAGGATTGACGAATGTGGAACAGGATAGAGCGTCTCTGCGTCGATTATGTCCTCATTAATTAGATCTTACACAAGAACAGGTGTCACAAAACTCCTGTGGTCCTAGAATTCCAATGACACTTGTCGACGACGTTCTCTTATCTTCGCCACAGTCTTTGGTGTCTTTAGAGGACTGGTTTATTTCGAGATTTGAGGGAGAATCTTCACATTTCTGGAGTCTTACTCACGGAGATATTGTGTTTCATGCTCCCAGGGTCGGGCTTTCACCATTCACAGAAAGCGCCAGAAACTGAACTAATCTGCAGGGTTTTACGAAGCTTGGGAGAGCATTTAGATTGTAAAGTTATGCTAAGCCTTGCCAGTCCCTGTGTTTTGTATCTTAAAATAGACGTCATTCTCAAAAACAGTTGCACTGAGCGAGACTTTGACTTTCTAAGGGCCTTTCCACACGTGAATCTTGAATCATGTAATGATGATTGCTATTGTAACCGTGACTGTGATTAGCGTTTGTGATTCTAATCATGTTCTAGTTTGGTTTCACATGTGCTATATATTCGTCATTAGCTTTATTTTTTTCACTGGAATCATTCAAATCATGATTTTTTGTTACTGTGTGAAAGGGCAGTAAGTGTGAATCAATGTTGAATATAGGAATTATCATCATAAGGAGATACTGTGAGAAGGAAGAGGAGCTCAGATGTATTTTGCATAGATTTAATTTTTTTTCGTTTTTTGTTCTCTGCCCCTCTTTGTATCCTTCTTGTCTTATGTTTTTTTGTTCTTTCTTCCTTCTCTCTCTCACTTTCAATCTTTGTGTCACTCTTGATATTCTCTTTTATTTCTTGTTTTCTCACTTTCATCCTCTGTGTTTTTATTTTGTTTCATTCTATCTACACAGTAAAACAAATAAATGTTCAAGCCTGTCACTATAATAAGTTATTTAAACTTTATTTGTAATTGTTTAAAAAAAATTGTAATTGTTTAATGTTTTAAAAAACTTAAAAAAAAGTTTAAACAGTTGTTTAAAAAGTTTTAACAGTAGTTGGTAGAGTGAAAGGCTTAAACAACATGCTCAAATTTTAAACAGCATTTCTTACAGTGTAATATTCCCCTTCTCTTTCTCTCTCCTTTCTTCCCCTTCTTCTTTCTCCCCCCCTTCACCTTCTGTCTTGTCTTGAATGTCTCAGCGGTACTTCTGAGCTTTCATAGAATCAAGAAAAAGAAAGAAAAACAGATAAAAATGCTGATCCTGCCGATAAGTGACTCGAGAAATGTATCCGATGATTTTTCATATGTGCGAATTTGTGATGGTTCCCATGGCAGCCAACCAACATTGCTGTCAAATGGTGGCACGTGGAGCCCTTCCGCTCTGCGGCGGGTCACGTGACCCGTCTTCAGCTCGCCCCCTATGGGTCTGGTAGGATAGATTCTGAGATGAGCATCCAAACACATTTCACTCTGAGACAGATTTGATTGAACCCTTTGCGGATTTTCTCCCGCAGTCGTTGTGATGTTGTTGATGATAACGTAATTGATTTAATTATCGGCATCATCACCGAGCACAGATTTAGCAATTCATTTCTGAAGAGATGAAATCCTCTTTTCTGTGCGTGGGGGTGAAGAATTATACCCTTGCCGAGATGTGGGGCAAGGCCAGACTCCCTTATTTTGGGAAAATGCACTAATTTTGAATCTTTTCTTGGTGGGAGCGATAAGCTAATTTCATTCTTCAGAGCGTCTCCGGCACATCCTAGAAGAGATCCAATGTTGTTAAAGATATTAGTTCCAGTTACATATAAATAATTGTTATCATTTCTAGCAGGTTTGATGCATGTCATAAAGCGAATATACACATATGATAAGCTTTAATACTTTAAGTAGACATAATGTGGTCTAGTGGTTTATGTCACAGGATTGTAAATTAGGAGGTACATGTATAGGGTTCAAACAGTCCTTTATCTGTCACAGAGATTTGTACATGTACATTTGATACTCTGCAACCATTTGCTGAAACAGGTTCTCAGAATGGATTTTAAATGTTGTTTCAACATCATTTGAATATGGTGAGCATTAGGTGAACTGACACATCTTGCTTGGATCTATCCAGGGAGTGGGGGATGTGTATCGATTATCTTTACAAAACTCTAAATTATACAATTGCCACTTTGCACTGTTTGTCAAATATTTTGCCAGTCAAGGGTGTAAATTTTACATAATTTGTTCAGTGAAATAGTAATCAAACTCTAATGTTCCCCAGAGAGTGGAGGATGTGTACAGATTGTGTTTACGGAAGTGTACATTATACCTTTCCATTTGCCACTTTGCACACCAAATGTTAAATGGGTTACCAGTAATCCAGTATAGAGGATGTGAAAATCTTGTGATACGTTCAGTGAAGTGATGTTTGAGTAAAATGTTCCTCAGGGGGTGGAGGATGTGTATCCATTGTGTGTACAGAAGTCTGGATTATCCATTCGCCACTTTGCGACCCTGTGTTAGCTGTGTTCTCAGTACAGGATGTGAATATTGCGTGGTTTCCTAAATCTTGTGAAGGGCTGGAAAATGATTTCATTGCTTGGATGTTCCCCAAGGAGTAGGAGATGAGCATAGATCGGGCATAGATGTAGGCAAGACTGCATGGATCTGGTAACTTGAGCTGTGATACAATCTATCCCAGAATAAAACAATTCATAGAATTATCATTACCCCCTTTGTTCTTCACATCCTCAAAGCATGGCAGGAACATTACCCAGGGAGTGGAAGATGTGCACAGAGGGCGCTTCGGCAATCCTACATGTGGTTACCCCAGCTATAGTATAATGGACGTCTAATGTGACAAGCAAGTGGTAGCTAGTGTCAAGTCTACCTCTGAATCCTTTATTATTGCCCGGTCAGGAGGGGGTGGAAATAATGAAATTAAAACAAGAGGAACAGGGATAATGAACAGACCTGAGATACTAAGATAATAGGGGTAATGAATTAAGTCCTCTAGTCTTGACTCCAGACTTAAAACATTGTTCTAATCTACTAATAAACTTGGTCAGGTTTTCTTTTTAAACAGGGGGTTGAATATTACTGAATTGTATATCCATAGGTTTATGGAAAAAGTCAACTCTGATCGAGGTTTGTCTGTAGGTTTACAAATTTGGATTATTATCTTTTTAATCCATGAGTTTTGAAATCATTTTCTAAGTATCACACACATTATTAGCAAAAAGCAAAAAAAGCCTTGAGGGAAATCTAGCATTCTATTTGTGTGCAAACAATGTGTTGTAAAGACCGGTAGCCCTTCAATTTTCTGCTAATGGGTGACAATTGCATTAGAAGTGTAGGCACGGGTGAAAATGGTCACCGTTACGTTTTGCTTCCTGTGGGTGAACTTACTGTGCCGAGTAAGAAGCGCATATATTTCACATTCGGTTCAAGTAAATAAAGGCCTATATTTATATCAATGTGTTGTAATTAAAATGACAATAACAATTGAGTAAGTTAATGGAGAGAGAGTTACAGAATGAGAGAGAGAAAGAAGAGAAAGGGAAAATGGGAGATATTCAAAGAAAGATGCTTTTCCAATTTTGTATAGCTTACATCCAAACTACATGTACGTCTCTATAAAAGTGATTTTCAAAAAGGACTTGTTAGTGAACTTTCTGATACTATTTTTGAGAGTTGCCCATATCCATAAATAGTTTCATTTTATTCAAGAATAATAGCATTATTACTTGAATCATTGGTATGTACACGTGATCAAAAATACAAAACTTTTGTCATTTTAAAACTTGTCAATATTGTAATCATTCAGTTCATGATGTTATTAGGTGGTCTGTCTACGACAGATCACCTATTGATTTCGTCAGAATTTTCTTTATTTCTTCCTTTCTTTATTCATTGTACCTATTTTTTGTCGCCAACTTTTCTCGAAATTGGCTGAATCAATTTTGCTGATTTTTTCGTCATATATAGAATCTATCATAGAGACGGCAAAATAAGCTTTTCAAGGTCATATGGTCATGATGACGTCATCTACGCGCCATTTTGTAAAATTCTTCATTTGATCATATCTTCATTATCAATTGTCAAAAATTAACAATATTTACATGACATTAACTTCATGTCAAGGGTCAACTGTCAATGTCATCAAAGGTCATGTAGAGGTCATGACGCGCGCGTACGCGCGCGTCAAAGGTAAAAAAATCGTCCAATTGACCTATAAATTTTTTTGGGTACGTTTCAGGTCATTTTAAGCATTTCAAAAATCCGCGCGTTACACCTTAACACAACGCAGAAAAACCGTTTCTATTAATATCATTGCATTGCTAATAAAATTCTGAGCAATTTGATACCTTGATCAACCTTCTACAACCATTAATATAGAAATTAACACCCATTAAAGTTTGCAGCACGTGTGCGCGCGAGCTCTCACTATAGGCCATATATGGGCAAAAACATGCCTATTGTAAATTCACTGTAGCTCTTTTAAAAGTCCGTTGACCCCCAATTTTTTTTTCATATATCAATAGAGTATGAGTTGTAGATTTGATTTCATGTCACCATTGTCCCTAAATTATATCGTGACGTCATCAAATAGGCGCCCAATCTAAAAATTTCATTTTTTTCAAAATGACGTCATCAAATTTATGCAAATTTGGCTGTAACTTCTCGAATATAGATCATTTTTCGCCCAGATTTCCATATGTTGTAGTTTATAATAGGAGTGGGCTATACATGGGTCAAAAATACTTTTTTTGTAATTTCAATATGGGAACAGTTTTTTTTAATTCCTTGTAATGTATCTCAACATGAAATGACAATATTTTTTGTCTTGGGTCCGAGAAAAAAGTGTGCTGGGCCAAAATCCAAAATGGCCGCCAAAACCACCCAAAATCACAGTTTTGGCCACAACTTCTTTATTTGGTGGTCTTTTTCTTTGGTTTTGGTGTCTATTCATATGTATTTGGGGGCAGGCAATTTGTTTTTCCTATTATTAATACTTTTAAACCATTATTTGTAGAGTTAACAGGTAATTGTACCTAAATTTTTCAATTTTTATAGCCTTTTTTCAGCCAAAAAGTAGATTTTATCGTCCTGGGGTTCTTCGATATTAGGTGGTACGAGGTCAACAATAGCAAGCAGCTTCATAGAGCTATATCGCTTTTATTCCTCTTCTATGGGTTTTACGGATATTTGTGAAATATATCTTACATAAAAAAATGTTAATTATCCATAGTGGCTATACAGTATACAATGTACTGTACATAATATACTGCACTGCATAAATGCATTGGCCACCATGACAAGGCATGTATAAACTATAGTGTTATACATGTAGAAATGAGCTCTTAGGTTTAGAATTAGATGCCATAGAAGTTGAAGATATGTTTTGTCTCAAACTGAGGACATGTTTTGTCAAATATGCTAATTCAGGGGGCGGAGAAAGGTAATTAACCCCACATCATGGCATTTACACTGTAGATATTCTGGGTCCTGTTGCATAAAAATTTACCATTATGTTAACTTAATGGTAACTTACATGGAATCCTTGGTTCTGATTGGCTGTTGATCAACATTACCATGATTATATAGTTACCTGACCCCATAAACAAAGGCATGAAAGGCCAGTTAGACACCACAACCAGGTAAAAAAGCCTCCAAATGAAGAAGATATGGCTACATGTAGATATGTGATGTACGTGTATGATATGTGATATTTTATGTGAAATTCACGTTGCTGGTTTCATCATGTACATCAGCTGACAAGCAATCAAATTCACAATCTAATTTTAAACCTTAAGAGCTTATTTCTATGACACTATAGTTTATATACAGGCCTTGTCATATGTCATGGTGGTCAATGCATGGAAATATGCAGTGTAGTATGTACAGTAACACTACATTGTATACTGTATTGCCCCTATGGATAATTAACATTTTTTGATTTAATAAGATATATTTCACAAATATCCGTAAAACCCACAGTAGAGGAATAAAAGCAATATAGCTCTATGAAGCTGCTTGCTATTGTTGACCTCGTACCATCTAATATCCAAGAACTCCAGGACAATAAAACCTACATTTGTCTGAAAAAAGGCTATAAAAATTGGAAAATTTAGGAATAATTACCTTTTAACTCTACAAATAGTGGTTTAAAAGTGCTAATTATAGGAAAAACAAATTGCCTGCCCCCTAAAACATATGAATAGACACCAAAACCAGAGAAAAAGACCACCAAATAAAGAAGTTGTGGCAAAAACTGTGATTTTGGGTGGTTTTGGCGGCCATTTTGGATTTTGGCCCGGCACACTTTTTTCTCGGACCCGAGACAAAAAATATTGTCATTTCATGTTGAGATAAGGTAAAAGGAACACAAAAAAACTGTTCCCACAGTAAAACCAAAAATCACCCATTTATAGCCCACTCCTATTTATAATGTACTCTTTCTCCTCAGTTAGCATGAATATTCGTTTTGATAAACGCATCATTGCGTAAAACAGCGATGAAAAGAGGCATGTCATTTTTCCTCTTTTTGCGTGTAATCTCTATGGGACATGACTTTTTCCCAAAACTAGATTCGACATTCCTCTATTTCGTGAGCCATATCTCCATTTTTTCTTGTCAGCTTTCCTTGAGCTTCTAACATGTTGTAGCTGAGATTCTGGGCTATCGGAAGTGTGCCCTTCATTTTTTGATCAGATGCCGGGATCATGCCCGTATTTCACTTGCAAAATTGGAATTGTAATTCTCAAAATTGCTTACGTGTAATCTCTATGGGGAATATTGTGGCTCAATGGATAACGCATTTGACTTGCTTTCTCGAGGGCGGAGGTTCGATTCCTGGGGTAGAAAAGATGATTTTTTTTTCATTTTTTTTTCTTTTTGCCACCTCTTACATGATCATTTATGATAATTAAAAGGTATGAAAGTTAAAAGTTAGCAAGATAAAACAGATTATAATTGCTTTTTTCATATCACATGTATTTTGCGTGTAATCTCTATGGGACATGACTTTTTCTCAAAACTAGATTCGACTTTCCTCTATTTCGTGAGCCATATCTCCATTTCTTCTCGTCAGTTTTGCCTGAGCTTTTAATATGTTATAGCTGAGATTCTGGGCTTTCGGGAATGTGCCCTCCACTTTTTGATCAGATGCCGGGATCATGCCCGTTTTTCACTTGCAATATTGGAATTGTAATTCTCAAAATTGCTTACGTGTAAAGTCTATGGGAAACATTAATAATCACATTGAGCAATGGTCAAAATTTATTCTTAGGATGTCTAGAATCAAGATTATCAATCATATCTAAATTATTCATTTTATACATTAGCCGACTCTGAATGAAAAATCATGACAGACCACCTAATTCGTCCGCATGACGAATTAAATTCTAGTTTATTTTATAGTCTCGAAAGGTGACGCCAAACAAATAATAATAAGAAAGTGCCAAGTAAATTTTTAGTTGAATATCGTAAATTACAAATTGATTAAATGATTATAAATGATTACAATCCAAAAGTTAATTTTCATCCTTTTAGATCAATTTTAATCACAGATGTGCTCATATTACAAAATTAGTTCTTGATTTTCGGATTTAGAATTGACTTGTACAGTGAATTAATTAAAAGAAGGTATCAGGTATTAGACAAATAACAATTAAAACAAAGGATGAGTTTTATTTTCTTTGTCAAACCACAAAGATTAGGATTAAATTCTGTCTTACACCATGTCACCACACACCTGTTAAGAAGTGTTAAGGACAAAGAATTACTAATTAGATTTGCTAATTTACTTTGCCGGCAGTTTGCATAACACCGGCATAATGGTCCTTAATTGCGCATGAAATGTTTAATTATCTGTGAAGTGTAGAAGATATGCTACTCGGACGCTCAGAATCATAGTTTTGATATTTGTAGATTATTTATAGGGGAAAGGAAATTAATCCAGATTGTTGGTGATGATGATAAATTAGGATGCCAGTTGTTTGCATGTACGGTGTCGTAGTGATCCGTAATTTGGACTTTCAGAATTGTAGTTTCAAGATTGGGAGATTGTGAAAAAGAAAGTTTATTCTGATCATGATTATGATAATAGATTATGATGATGATCTCAAAAAGAATAATAGTTCATTTCTTTGCAATGTGTTTCCATAATGCCGAAAACTAGCCAAGGAAGAATCCTTGCCATGATAATACAGATTTCATCGATATAGGATCCTGATAATACACTTTTAGTTTTAATTCTAGAAAATAGATAAAAGAATCCCTGTTTGCAATATATGAATAAAGGCAACTTAAAGCTAATCAAAATGGTCTTGATTATTCTTTGAAATTCTCGGCTCACTGCTTTATTAAAGAATCTTAAACGTCCCATGAATGTATGTTTGACAGTTCCGACAATGCAAATAAAGTCAGGCCTGAAACAATACACTGCATTTGATATATTCAAGCGCATTTTACTTTGATGAATAGTTAAACCAATGCAATACCCTCATGGCATTGTCTCACATAAAGTTCATTCAGAAAGAATTTGAATAAGTGCCATTATTCCTTTGCTTTGTATTATCACACCTTGGCTCTGTGCCTTCTCCTCATATCTGAAGACTTTTCTTCAAAGGTCATCCATCCATTGAGCTATCGAGTATTAGAGAATGGACAAAAATGGACAATACATAAAACAGAATACAATTTATGGATATTCATTGGGAGTGCGGATCTAGCAAAGAATTAATCCCGACACTTTTTATTCTGAAGATACAGGAAAGTGTTGTCATCGCAGTAGTGAACAGTTCAAGGTCATATCTCATACAGCTTTGTATCATTGACACAATGACCATCTGTTGTTTTAAGCTACTGAAAACCTGTATTTTGATTGGTTAGGAGCAAATGTACCACAGTTCTTTTTGCATATGTCATTGATAACTTTTTTTCATTTTATAAAGTGCCCAGATTGGTGATAGCATTGTTGTAAACTTTTGTTCTTGATAATGAAGTATTTGACCGAAACTTAGTATTTTTTTCTACATATTTCTTTTCTTTGCCCTTCTCTCGCTCTTCTTCTTCCTTTTTCATGGTGTATATGTATTGTATTTCTGTTACAGGCATTTCTTGTCACAAGCTTTTGCTTTCAGAGAACTATGCCTTCTTTTGTTAACAAATCTTTTATATATCTATATTTATATTTTTGTGACAAATGATTTTGTGTAATTCATATTGAAAAATGATCTTGTGAAATGTGGAAGATAATAAATGTTTATTTGAATTGAAAAATTGAAAATCAGCCAATCTGATATTTTGTCTTGCTGAGAACAGAACCTGCTATTAGAGTTAGGGTTTAAGTCAAGAAAAAATAAAGTTTCTAACTTCAGAGTATTTCATTTTGTGAAATCTCCCTTTCTGGAAAGATTCAGCATGAAAGTTATAAAGTTTACTCCAACTGTCATGTGAGATTGAAGATCAGCCAATCATAGATGTGCTTTGATCGTGCCCTTCACACCCGGATCACCATTAGCCAATCAAATAAATTCTTTAAGATTGCATCAAGCTTTGCAGAGAAAGGATGCCATTCTGAGATGACTTAATTAATTTCATTCATTACCCCCGTTTATCTTGTTACCTTCATATCCTATTCTCGCTTTCCGACTCTTCACTTTTAGTGCGTCTTCTTCTTTAATTTTAGAATTCTAGAAGGATGTAGAATTAGCGAGTTTACCTATCACAGCGTGAAACTTCAAAGTAAGAGTAAACTAGAATTTTAAGGTCTTCTTTGACGATCCTTGAGGGGAGAACGTCTTATCTGGATACAACATGTCAAACGGAAACTACCCACCCCTCTTTCCTTCTATTAATTTCCAAGTATAGTGCAAGATTTTCTTACGCAAAGACAATTTACTCCTTTATTGGATCAGAAAATCTGCTCAGGGTGTATAGTTTTCATGCTCTTTTCTATCATCGAGCAGGATCTCTTCAGAGGTGTAGCAAGTTCAACCATGCCTTAATTTGTGGTTTGATTATGGGAAGCCAAAAGGGTAGTTACGTTTGGCTACCCATAGATAAATAAACCTCAGATGAGTTTACTGGCTTTTATTCTTATCTTTCTCAGACATTTTTTTATTCTATTAAAAAGGAGTGCCAAAATTGCTGTCATCGACTGCGACAGATATGTATCACATTTGATTTCCATATTTGGGCTGATGTTAACTGTCTTTTAATTTAATAATTTTTGTTTATCCTGGATATAAAATCAGACAATATGAAGTAAAATAGAAATTAGAATAAACAAAGAAATCATACTCCACATTGACTTGTTTGTCTTCCTTGTAAACACATTTGTTTTTGTTTCCTCATTGTTTAGTTGTGTATGCCCTAAATATCACTGTGGTCTATTTTATGACCAATTTCTTTGATTGATCTTCTTCAAATTGTGAAGGAAATCACAATTTTATCCATTTCCATTTGTCCTAGTTTTGGAGTTCCGAGAACCATAAGAGAGAGAGAGAGATCTTTTGTTTTCTCTTTGAGTCAAAGTCCATCAAAACAAAAGATTAAACAATTAGTCAGTATCCAGCTATTCTTGTCTTGAGCCTCATTGGGGTGACCCCCTTTGCCCCCTTCCTCTTCCTATCGTACCCCTCTCCCCCCATCGCCCTGGTCCCCCCTAGTCCCTCCCCAAACCTCACTTACCCCCCTATACAACAGGTGCAAGGTGGTAAGGGGTAGCTGATCTGCCCCCTCCCCAGCTCTTCCTCCTTCGAGGAAAGCTCAAGCCGTCAATAAAGCCGGCTGTATTAAGGAAGGAGTGTTAAGCACAAATACTCACTAGTCTCGTCATTTTCATTTGACATGCACTAGGCTAGGTGGCAGGGAGCCAATACCTCTCTCCCTCTCTTGCTCGGTGAATCGTTGTTCAGGCAGCGCAACAATCGCTCACGCTTTTCCTTTAAGTGCCTGGCTCGTCGTCGGAGTGCCATGCATTGTTTCCCCAACCTCTAACTTGGAGATCCATGACTGCATTGTTTAGGGCCGGGGGTTTGTGGCGACGGCAACTCTGCTTCTCTCACTGGAATCAGGATATAGTATTTTTCCCTGCCGTATGGCATTTGCTAATTTGACAAGCAGTGGATGGCTGGAAAATTCTACACACTCACGGAGATGCCCTATTAATTGTGATTTCAGCGTGTTTGTGAATTATAGGTAATGCTCAGATATTTTTTGGATCAAGACAACCTCAATTTATCTTTTTAAAATTATGGTGCTTTCTTGTCATGGAATATGGATTTGTTTTATGTGTTTAAAATGAACAGGAATATCCATACAATTATTATTGGTTCTTGAGGAATATATATCTAAAAAACGTTTGTTTTTTTGACAACCAGACGTGCCTGTGTCTCAACCATTTTGTGTATTCCTACTCCTAAGAAATAGATCAAGGACCAGATCTAATGCGGTAGCGGTGAACTTTCCTCAGTCATATTTTAACTGACAAAAGTATAAATCACATATTTTTGCCTTAATTTTTTAGTATTTATGTATATTAGAAAAAATGTCATGCACCTTCGGTGTGGCTGAAGTATGTTTAATATATTAATTTCGGTTTTCTCATTCTGTATTTATTCTCTCACTTTGAAATAATCAAGACCTCACAGAGTAAATGGTTCAAGAATCTATTTTAAAATTGATTCAAAGCCTTATATGTTTATCTTTTTCCTTATCAGTAAAGTATTGTGTAAATCAGTTAAATATGGTATTTACTGATTTACCGATTTACTTACATGGTTTTTCTTCCAATAATCATTTGCAAAATTGCCAGTTATTTCACCCACAATTAAAATAAAGATTGTAAAAAGATAACATCTTGACTATATCTAAGTTCTGACTGTTATAAAACAAATAAACTAGTATTCACTTTAATGATATAGAAAGTATTATATCATGCTCTTCTTACTTTGTTTATTCAGCACATGAATTCATAAATTTAGATTTTTTAAAATTAAATTTGAGAAATGCAAAATGTATTCCCTTTTTTCAGTGAGAATATAAAGTATGAGTACAAGATGATGTTCTTTTCTGTGTTTTTTTATTCTCTGCTTACTTAAGTTGATGTTTTATATGCTCACTGTAACATTAATAGAAATCAATTTAAGAACATTGTATGAGTAGTATAATTTGTTTACAAACATTAGTTTTATGTAATTAGAAATTGATCAGTATCAATCAAAATTTTAATGTTAATAAATTTGTATTTTTCAACTATCGTTTAAGATTAATTTCTAATTGAAATGCATTCAAAATAACTTTGTAATTGTTAAGAAATGTCAGTGTTTGGCATGTAATTGAAGATCTATTGTCTTTGTTGCCTTTGATTACTCTGGGTTTTACGTGACTATTCAATATCCCTTCGATGATGAGCATTGTTCTAAACTTTCTAAACAATAGGGCCGCTATTCTGAAAATGAGCTGTCTGATTGCAATACATTGTATTTAAGATTGAATTACATGACTTTTTTAACGTTTGATTAATTGATTTTCACACAGATACAAATGCTGTTAATTTTTTTATATACAATGCTGCCCTTACAGTACTTTACAACAGTTCAAAAACAAGTAGTTAAAACTTGAAACAAAATTTAATTTTTTAATATTTAATTCTCAATCAAATATGCATGGTTGTTTAACTTTTAAACAATTTCTGAATATGTACATTGTATTGTATAATAACAGATTTGTATTCAATTTTAAACATCATTTTCTGTGTATTTTGAATCATTGACAGTTGGAACTGGATTGACTATGGTCCAACTCTTCACAATCATTCAGAGCAAAAAAAAAATACATGTGGGCTCGGGGCTGGTTTGCCCATACAGTGAGAGCCCTGGTGATCTCAAAACTGCCCCTATAATTCCAAGTCCAGGTCCAGTATAAACTGCAATGCAATGTAGCTAATTCGGGCTAGTGCAAAAGCTAAAAAAATGTAGCTCCGGAAAGGTTTTTTATTGATTTTCTACATACAGTCATTTCTTTACTCCAATCATATGCACTGTAGAAACAGATTAAAATTTCAAGCAGGTTGTTTTAGCCCGTAACATCAGTTGTTTAAAGTTTGAAACAAGTTGTTCAATTTTTTTTCAAGAAGATGTTGAAAAAGTTTTCAGAATTTCAAAAAAGTTTAAACAACTTGTGAGAGTGACAGGTTTTAAACAACATACTATTTTTTTTACTACATGTATACCATACTGCTAGTGTAGTTTACAGTCAGCTCATTTTCCCAATAATTTAGAATTTAAGAAGAAAAATGATATCATGAGGAATAACACAAGCAGTATACATACATATTTGATTTGATTTTATTTATTTCCACATTCCAATAACAAAAGTATATACAAGTGTAATAATTTTTTCTCAGCATAACATAAGCAAATGACATAATGAATAACATATGCCTACATACGTTCTAACAATCTACTTGAAATATGTTTATACCTGATAACTTCAATTTTTTTCTTAATTATTAAAACAAATAGCAGAAAAGAAAATATATGCATATATCGACATAATACATTTTGGAATGTGGGAGACCTCCATCTTAAGCTTAGAGCTTGAAATTGATAAAGGCCTCAAAAGGAAAGGGGAAGGAAAACCAGACAAACAGTGCAATAAAAGAGACTTTATTTTTATGAACAGCTTTCTCTTCTTCTTTTTTACGGATCTATGATTTTATATAATTGTTTTTTTTAGGACAAAGTACAGGGGCCCGTTGCAGAAAGAGTTGCGTTTAAACGCAAGTCAAAAAATCAATCGCAAGTCAAACATGCGCGCTGTTGATTGGTTGAAAATCAAGTTGCGCATGATTTTTAGAGTTGCGTTTGATTGCAACTCTTTCTGCAACGGGCCCCAAGACTAATAAAAGAATCACACTACAGATACACAATACATGTATATAATATATAACAATAAAATTTACATAACACAATGATTTTAATTGGTCAATATAAATATTTTTTGCGGAAAATAGGGGTTCGGAAAAAGTGCATACACCTGTTAGAGTATTCAAGTTGTTTAATTGTTTCTGGTAATATTTTTAGAAGTTTTTCATATCTCCTTCATCTTATGTCGTTATCGGTGAGTGGAAATTTCAAATGAGGGTGTCAAGGTTGTATTTGATTCCAAGAAATTTTTATGTCTTCCTTTATTGCCAAGATAATTTTAAGTAATTATCTTTGCCCTTGAACGTGATTTTATTGTTATGAACAGAAAAGTTATTTTTTTGGTATGAAGAAGATTTAAAGTAAGGCTTCAAATCCTTTCCATATAGAAGGGCATATAACCTTCTCTTTGAGAAAAATGCTGGTGCCTTAAAAACATTTGGGTGTTTATGTTTGGTCTCGTGCAAACACATTTCTATTTTGTTAGCATCAATGAGCTTTTTTTTGAAAATATATTTGAAATGAAAAAAAAAACATACATGTTAAAGACGTTTTTCTTATTAAATATGCTGTTGAAATAAATGCTATATATCATGCCATCGCAGGATCAAAATGCTTTTGCTTGGAACCCAAAAAACATATATTTTTTTTCTTTTTTCTTTTGTTTCATCGCACGTGGATCTTGAAAGTACTGAAATTCATGCACAGTTATTAATCCAGGGGGGTGTTTCACAAAGATTTAAGTATGACTTAGTTCGCACTTAAATGTCTAGTTGCGTGCAGTATAAAAGGCATGACAGCATTGGTCAGATTATGCCAAGAGGACGCGCACTTCTGCGTATTGATCAATAAGATTGCGCGTTGCATATCATGTACGCGTCAACATTTAAGTGCGACCTAAGTCATACTTAAATCTTTGTGAAACACCCCCCTGCATTTTCAATATTGAACCAACTTATTATTTTTGATTATTTGTTTAGATAAACTCTTCTATCTCCTACAAACACTTGCTTTTATCTCTCAAAGATTTTTATTAGAAACACATTTTTTACATTTTTATTTTGTTTTCTTGGATGCAAAACCAGTTTAAAGGTGTTTCAACCAATCAAGCTTTTATCTTATGTTGCAACACCTTTGTATTTCCATTATTTACTTGTGTTTTATTTATATATTTTCTGTGTGTTCTCTTACATTGTACATTGTGAACATGAATAAATAAATAAACAAAAAATAAATAGATAAATAAATAAATAAATAAATGAATAGATAAATAAATATCCATTCCAAAAACCAAGAGAGAAAGGCAGAAAAAACAAAGACAATTATTACACCTGTACTGTTGTGTGTGATCACATGCTATATTGTTTGATATTCTGTTTATTCTATTCTTCAAATTTCAGTTACTTCAAACATTCTTTTGTCGTCTAAATATGGAAAGGCTTGTTAATTACATTTTGAGTTTAGATGTTTGGTATATCCAGAGAGTAAGGTACCCATTTCATAAAACATGGTATAATAATATATTTGTAATGGCAGTTAAAAGCTACTGAAATCCATCAATTTGATTGGCTGTTAGTAAACTTGTTATAGAAATTGTGCATTTTTATGATATCAAGTCTTTATGAAATGGGACCGAGAACAAATTATTCCAGGGGGGTGTTTCACAAAGACAAGTATGACTTGGAGTCGCACTTAAATGTTGAGGCGTATAGATATGCGACGCGCAATCTTATCGATCCATAGGCAGTAGTGCGCGTCCTCTCGACATGATCTAGCCAATGCGGTGATGTCTTTTATACCGCACGCAACTAGGCATTTAAGTGTGACTCTAAGTCTTACTTAAATCTTTGTGAAACACCCCCCAGATTATTGTATATGACAAGCTGCAATGAGGAATTGAGGATGATTCTTGCAAGGTACATGAACCTATGCAGAGTCCCAAGAAAAATGTCACAAACTTCAGCCCAGCAATATCACTGTACAAGCAGATTCCCATATTATTTTCCAGGATAATTAGTCGAGATTTCCTCTCCGTGATCCCACAAAAGTTTGGAGACTACCGGGGTGAGCTCCAACCGGCCGAAACTCTTGGCCGCCGTCCCAGTCATGAACGCTCCCAAAGAACACAATACAAGCCGATCGATCTGCACATCGGATATCCAGTTGGATGAAATCATTTACTTTCTAAATCTCTTTCCAATCTGTCAGGCTTTTGTTGTTTTATTGTTGTTTCGCTGCCTTTCTTTAAGCCAGACAAATTATTATACCCCTGGGTGTGTGATGTAAGCTTTAAAGGATTTGGTCTTGTTTTAGGGAGCCTCAGACAATAGGTCAAAGGCAGCATGGGGTTGAATGGACTCTAATGTGACAGTGAGAGAGTGATTTTTCATTTTTTTTCCCTCTGGCTTGCTTATCCGAAGTTTTGACTTACAATTTTGCTGCTTTTTATGTGTATAATTGGTCTATGAATTACTTACCACTGATATTTCACTTTGAGACCATGCAATTTGTGTTTTTTTTAAGATTACTCATACCCAAATGAGCTTTTAAAAGTTGATTATAAAAATTTGATTGTTTTCAATCGCTGCCTCAGATTTTCACAGGTTGAAAATAGTCCCCAATTCCCCATAATGTATCATCAGAAATTGTACAAGATACTTTCAGATGTATGTATTAATTATAATTCAATTATGCACCAAACACTTGTCCCAGATTTTGCTGGAATTCTATTTTCTGATTTTAAAAGGGTGTATTCTGTCTCAACTCTTGTTGGAATGCTCCCCAGGGAGTAGAGAAAGTGCATATTATGTTTCAGCAAGCAAGGATCCCATAATTGTAATCATACACTAAAAATCTGTCTTGGTGGCCACCAATCTGTCTTAGTGGCCACTAAAGTCTGTCTCCCATTTGAAAGGAATGTATGTTTTAGAACCTGTCTACAAAGACCATCTGTTTCCAGTGGTCACTTTCTCTGCTTCTCTTCGGTGACTTTAACAGACAGATTTGACTGTACATGTATATCTATGAAGTACTTAGAGATGTCGTTCAGGGCCCCGTCTTACAAAGAGTTACTATTGATCCAATCAACCACAACTATGGAAAGCCATCTTAAATTATGTTTGTTCAAAATATTTTCTAGGTATGAAGTATGCTCATACATTCACTGTTTAATCGACTATTCAGTATGCTTCTCTATGTTTTCAAGGGACATTGTGCACATTTCCTAAAGAAAGAATTATGACATTGATGGATGTCCATATACTTGAGGTTGATCAGATTGATCGTAACTCTTTGTAAGACAGGGCCCTGATGTATTAAGTGCTTTATTATGAGTAATATTATCCCTATGTCTTTTCTATTCTTCTACAGATGTTCTGAGTTGTCAATGAAAACCAAGGGACAGTACTGAGAAGTGAAAGGGACATTGATAAAAAGATGGCATCAGAGATGCAGGAGACTGCGGCAGTGACTTCACCAAGTCCTGTAACCATCAAGAAGGAACCTTGCGACCCTCTTGACGAAGCTATGGACTGTGAGGAAGGTCAAAGGTTAAAGGTCACTGAAGATGGCCTGAGAGACGGAAAGGAGGATGAGGAGCAGGATAGGTCGCCAAGGGTCGGTGTGTTAGACCTCGCAGAACGGAAGCCCGAGCAGATGATCACGCTGAAGCAGCATATTATGATAGGACGGGCAGCTCTGCGTCGTGAAAGCGCCCTCGACGAGAATGCGCAGAGATCGGGGAGTGAGTCAGAGTCACGTGACGATGCGCAGAGCAGGGAAGAAGGGATGAGGGACGAGCTGCATGAGCGATTGCAGGAGGAAGCGAAGCAGAATGGCCACACTGAGGATAGTGACCTTTGTAAGACAAGGCGGGAACAGGACCTTGAAGAAACTCTGGCAGTAAAGGACCAGAAGCTAGAACAGTTAGTAGGTCAGTTGGGAACTTTAAGGGAACAGCTGTTAGCGCAGCAAGCAGAAGCAGCGGCACTTCAACGAAGCCAGGTCCAGAGGCAACAACGACAGATGGAGCTTCAGCGGATGCAGCAAGATATGTTACAACGACAACAGCAACAACTCATGGAACAACATCATAAAATAAACATTCTCATGCAGGTAAGCCCGAAGGACAGTATTTCTTCATGTGTTGATAATATCCTGTTGCAGAAAGAGTTGCTATCCTGCTCAACTTAACAGATCATATACAACTACGGTGTCAACCAATCTGGGATTTGCTCTGGAACTTTAAATAGATGCAATTCTTTCAGCAC
Source organism: Lytechinus variegatus (assembly GCF_018143015.1). NCBI lineage: Eukaryota > Metazoa > Echinodermata > Echinoidea > Temnopleuroida > Toxopneustidae > Lytechinus > Lytechinus variegatus. The sequence goes on along the minus strand of NC_054748.1, from coordinate 8,230,075 downwards.
CGGGCCCCTAGTCTGTAAAGCGTCTGTCAGATTATATTTGTATAATCTGTTAATGGTTGAATATTGAGCCAATATAGTCTTATGTCCCTACAGAGAGAAAGTTTTTGCATGTCTTGATGAAGTCCTTGATGTCTTCTGCTGTTGGATAAAAACATTTAATTATGGTTACCTGCATTTCAGTGAATCCTGCACAGAGATGTTGGTTTGATTGGTTTTTGACCAGTGTAACCATGGCAGTTACCATTGCTTGCAAAGATAATTAAGTAGTTGTTAAAGGTTTTGTGCATGGTGGCTCAACTAGTAAAAACGATGTTTCTCATACACCAAATCGTTAAATTTTATATTTTCTGTAGAGCTGATCAAATTCTGTTTTTCCTTTATACATAGCAGCAACAGTCTGCTTTCCTCACACCTTCATCAGTATCAGCATTAGGCATTACTCTTACAATCAAGTCATAATCATTTTCCTTAGATTCTGTGGTAATAAAGAAGAGCTGAACAATTTCTCTGCTCTTTCCTTAGGCATTACAGCAGCAGCAACAGCAGCCGCCCGGTTCTCCTGCACCCTCTTCGACGTCAGCAGCAGCTGCAGCCGCTTCAGCAGCAGCTTCTGCAGCTGGAGGTGGCTTTGTTCGTCTCATCCCTGTATACCCTACAGACTACGTCAGACCACCCGCCCCTATTCTTGTCACAAGCCCCAACGGCCACAACGCCTCGCTGGGTCTCGCCTCGCAACCCAACGGCAAGCAGATTCCGTCGCCGACGACACCGCTGGGTCAGGCCAAGCTTGCAACGTCGCCCATCGGCTCGGGACAGATCCCGGCCGTGTCGCCGCTGACAGGAAGCCCCAAAGGCCTCCTGACAATCCCACATGCTTCCTTCCCTCCGACTGGGTTCCCGACCATGCCACGAGGGAGCCCTACTGGTATGCACGCCTATCATGAGATGACGCCAGAGCAACCTCTCAATCTATCTCAGAAAGGATCATCATCGGATTCTAATAGGTCTGATGGCTCTCCAGTTGGGTCACCTCTTACCCCTCCACCTACTCAGGTTTGTCTTGAAGGCTTATCTCTTGCAGTCACATCAACAATACTGTCTACATGGTGTTGTTGATAAAGACTTCTTTATAATAACAAATGTACAATTTCTATAACATCAACTTTACCATTAACCATTCAAGTTGAATTATTTCAGAAGCTTTAAACTGTTTTTGCAAATTACATGTGGTTATTGTAAAAAGTGTTATGAAATTGGTCTCATACCAAAGCTACGAAATCAATCTGAATTACATACCTTGGTTAGTTTGGGGTCAGCTTCATTGGATTCACTGTTACATAACTCTGGTAAAACCAACCCTTTTTTAATCAGACTTTCAATATTTTGAAAAAAAGTAAAAAACAAAACAAGAACAAGCAAATCTCAGATTTTAAAGGAAATCTTTTTCATGTTATTTTTCAAGAGATAAAATTGGTAGCTCTGGTTGTTAGGTTGAAATTAGTTCTTCACATTTGATTCTTTCTTGATGCTTTGACCTACATGTTGAGATATATAACAAAAATAATAATCTGCGTTTGGAAAATCATCTCTAGGTTTGCGTGAGATCACGTCCAGTCACAATAACGGAACCCCTGAAGAGAAGTCAGTCGTTATCGCCGAAAGCCAGTTATCAGAAGTACGCCACACACGAAGCAGAAGTTGTCAACAATGCTTCGTCTCACGCCCATGTGGAACTCACCAGACCTTCAGGTAAGTCAATTTTCATTCTGTTTTAATAAGGTATTCTGACATAGCAACAGTCAAGAAGCCAGTGTGGAGGTACAATCTGAGCATGTGCAGAATTAAGGTCATTCGTACTGAAATCTAAAACCCACTGACACGAACTCTTTTAGGATTGCCTGGCATAGCTACATTCAAGCCAATTCAGAAATACATTCTGAGCACGTGCAGAATGAAAGTCAGTTGTATCAAACTCTAAAACCCACTGACATCACTCTCTCAGAGGATTGCCTAACATAACAATACTCAATAGGCAAGTTCGGAGAGGCCTCTGAGCATGTGGAGATGAAGATCACTTGTACAAAAAAAAAAATGTATAACCCACTGACACATACAGATTTTAGAAAAAAAAAACTTCAATCAGCTTACTCATGCCTATAACACTCATGACAGTGGGGTATGCATGTTTTCCTTCAGCAAGAAATTTACCCACATTGTGCTGCATTCAACCCAGGTGAGGTGAATGTGTACTGGCAGGAAGTAATTCTCCCAAAAGCTGTGAGCACCGGAATCTGGAGACCTGCTTTGCCAGGGAAATATAGGAGCGCCTTGAGCACCTAGCAAGGTGGATACTTGGGCTACATAATCCTATATGATATATATTTATTTTTATATGAAAGAGAGGAAGAGAGAGAGAAAGATACTTGAATGTTCAATCTATGAGAATCCCAAATGTAGTAGGGTGATATATAAAGAGTGTTAAAAATAGGAGGAAATTATAATTTGTGAACAAATTATCGGCATTACTCCTGTAAGTTTTAAGATCGCATGCTCGATCTGTAATAAAAATTATAAGTCAGAATTGGAACTAATGGCATTTGAACCGTAGAGCAGTAGATGGCAGGTTAGAATCCCATTGGTTCCAATTTTTTCTGACTTATGATTTTCATTACAGATCGAGCATGCGATCTTAAAATTTACAGGAGTAATGCCGAAAATTTGTACACAAATTAATAGTATGATCATATTTTTTTCTTCAAAATCATGCATCAATAAACACATTTGTTCTTAAAAAAAAATTAAAATGGCAGATGGTCCACATCCACAACACATGACAACAAAGAGACCTGTCCATGGCGTCCCGAGATTATTTTTTGTTCGTACATTTTCAGGATAACTGTCTTCAATTCAAATACCACCTGCATTCGCTAGTATGTTTTTTCCAGAACAATGATATTCAGCGATGCTTGTAAAAAGAACTGTAATCATGGTTTCACAAAAACATTTCCTCAAAGCATTTTCACCTGATATGTCTATCATAGCAGTTTGTTCTATATCCTTTTATCAAATTTTTTTTCTGGTCTGAAATAAGCATTTGAAAACATTTCCTGAGGGTAACGAAGGAGTCATTTTCGGACAGAATGACCACATGTTACAGTTGTGCTCAAAAGTTAGTGAACCCTGCCACAAAATGCACTCCTTCATGTTGAGCGATGAATGTAGACAACAACGCGTCAATGTTAGGCAAGCCCAGAGAAACAAACAATAGTGAATAATATATTTTATAGCCTGACCTCACAATTTAATACCTAAAACATGGTGCAACTTGAGCACTTGAAATGTGTTCATTTTCGGTGTGGTTCACCAATCTTAGAGCACCTACTGTATGTTTTGGCCCAGTGACTTATGTCGAACAAAAAAAGAAAATTTAAAAGAAAATTTGCATTTCAACGGAGTGTCTTCCTACGCAATTTGGTATTAAATTATATAATTCCTTTTTAATAGACCTTTTTCAGTTGGTTTTATGTTTCATTGATAAAATCTAAAATGAAAAAGAATAATTGAAAGAAAAGTATAATGTTGCCAATTTGAAGAGCAACAGCTGATCAAATAAGGATCTATCATTCATACGCTTGATGGAAAAGAATGCATGTTAAATAGATATTTAGAATAATTTACTTTGTTATTTTTGTACTTATGAAATAAAGGTTCCTTCTGTTCTTTGGAATAAAAAGGAAAGGTAGTAAATGAAAAGAAAAGAAAAAGCAGTTGCATTAATTATAAAGTTCAAATAATCATTGACTCTTGTTTCTGGAAGCTTCCAAAATCTTTCAATGATTGTTTATTTCTAGAAATAAACAATGAAAGTGAAAACAAAAGATCAAATTTGTTTTTACTGAAACCAAAATCACAGTTTTTCTATAGTCATGATAATAGCCACGTTATGAATTTTTTTTTTCATTTACAAATTGACAAAAGAAGAAGTAAATACTCGAGGATATGAAAGGCTTATCATTTATACACTGAGAATATCAAAAGGAATATTCTTGTCACAAACGTATGACTTTCATTTTTATTCAAAAATGGTAACGGAAGGAAATGGCATCAGCACCATTATTCTATCCTCTTATCGAAATTGTTTATCCGATCTCTGCTCTTGCAATTATTGAAACAAGTTCGTAAGGCCTGAAAATGAATAAAGTGAACTCTTGTGAATCAATTATGCACAAGTATTAGAAGAGTGCAAAGTAAGCTGAAGGTGTATCCAAATTCACTATGCAGTGTCACTAGAAAGGTGAAGATTAAATATAAAATTGTTTTAGCTTAAAGTGATTGGTTAACATTGGTTTGACTTTTAAAAAATATGAGCTAGAAGGTCACACTTGTCACCTGTGTCTGTGATATGTTACAAAAATGAAGCTCAGAAAAAATTGCGTTCGAAAATAATTATTTAGAGCTTCAAAAATTGAAATATAAAGTGACCGGAAACACCATCTTAATTTCATCCCATACACTTATGTGGACTATTTAGGTGTCTATAAGATGCCTATTTACAAAATCGGGGTTTGTCTTGTAGTTTTAGCTTTTCATTCTCAATAATGGTTGTTTTCAGGGTTTATTAGTTCTAATACATGCACTTGTACACATGTTTCATCTTGGTTTGAGAATTTTTTAAATCGGCTGCTCACAAAGTTAAACAATACCTTTAATCTCAAGGTATTTCTACAATATAAAAATTGATCTTGATATTGATTTTATTATTAATTGTATTTTTAAGCTCGTTGATACCTACATGTACTCCCTCATAGTATATGAATATAATTCCTTGAAGAAAATCAGGATGATGTCTTTCATAAATATCGCACTAGATTGGCTCATTTAGAAGCTACAATACCTCAGGTTTAACCAAATTCGACCAAGAGATAGACTAGGGTTGTTCTTATTCTTATAATATGCTGTAACGTGCTTTGGGCCATTCTGGGAAAAGCGCTTCATAAAAATTGGCTATTATTATTATTATTATTCTCATACTTAATTGATTTCAAATTCAATGTTTATGTCAAAATCAATCTGACTGGCAAATTTGACTGGCTTTTATCAGGTCTTTTGAACAAAAAAATGGCATAGAACAAAAAGGGTTGGTATAGAGTGAGAATACGACATCAACACACATTGCCCTGGGTGCATTTTGTAGTCTGTATTATTTCAGCAATCTCTTATCTCGTCCAACCAAATGCCCTGTCACAGTGCAAATAGAATTATGACTTTGTATTGGTGTTGTCTCTGACATGCAGATTAACATCGGTTAGGGAGAGAGAGAGAGGGAGAGAGAGAAGGGTTAATAGTGCTTTTTGTTTGGAAACTTTTTTGTTGATATTTTGGCTGATGTAATTATATAATTGAAACAAGGAAACAAGTGAAAGAACTTATAAAAAATAAATGGCTACATCTATGGTGTGTAAGGTATGTCCAGTTTAGATGTAAATTACAGAAAGAAAGGGGTGGGGGATTAAAGAGCAGTAGGCAAATAACATTCTATATATCGCTATTTTTTCACAAAAGCAGTTGATAATATTTTTGGCAATATTTTCCACTTTTCTCCATGGTGAAGGTTGCACATCAAAAGTATTCAACAAATTTGTGATATGTTGGAAAATAAAAAATTATTGTGAAAATGTTTATGCCTCATTCCTCAAAATAGAAGTGATGTGGCATAGTGGTTTGGATTCTCGCCTTGTAATCAGAAGGTTGTGTGTGCAAATCCCACTTTGGCGTAGCGTCCGCAGCCTAGCATCCTTTGGCAAGGCGTAATCCACACTTTGCCACTCTCCATCCGGGTGTGAAATGGGTACGTGGTAGATGGTGAAACCCTATTGAGTATGCCTAGCAATTGAGTCTTGGAACTCTTGTTGGAATTCTCCCCAGGGAGCGGAGAAGGTGCATTCATAAATACATATTGTGCTGGCATGCCAGGATCCGATGACCGGGGTAGTAATAACTGGTGTGTTGGCTCAGTTGGTAGAGTGTCCGTCTCACAACCGGGAGGTCGGGGGTTCAAGCCCCGGCCGTGTCAGACCAAAAGACGTTAAAAGATGGGAGTTGCTGCTACCCTGTTTGGCGTTCAACTATTAAAGGGATAGAGCCTCGTCGATCTGGCACTGCACAGTGGCTGCCAGGCCCACGATCAATTGGGCAAAGCAACTTTTCGGAGTATTTCATTTTATGTCTATTTCGAACAATAAATTATGGATTTTCATTTAGATAATTGCAATGTAAAATGCTTAAAAACATAATGTAATAAGTGTTATATACATTTAAAGTACTATTATGTATTCATATGTTGTTTAATAAAAAATGATAATGGATATGAACAAAAGAATGTCTTGTTAATGTAGACTATCATTAAGCTTTCTTAACAAAGCTTAGAGTAGGGGGAGCTGTGAGACGGGGGAAACAGATGAAGGTTTATATCGTGGATTGATCGTATCAACAAGCTTAACCCCTTTGAAACATTATTCTCTCTTGCAGCTTTACTTAGTTCCTCCGCCTTAAACGGGTGGGCGGATCTCGTCTACTTTACGCAATAATCGTGGAATGCTGGGAATCTGTGATAATGGGGGTGTATGAGGTTTAGGTGAGGGGGGCACCCGTCTAGACGACCTTTGAGGTAACAGAACTTCATAGAAAATAATAATTGAACTTCCTTTCTTGTGTTTAAGAGCTTCTCTCGTTCCCCTTTATTTGTCTTTGTGTAATTCCAGTCACATGAAAGCACGCTTATCGCAAGCTTCTGTTTCCAGAATCAAGTTATTGAGTTATGTAGTTCATCAGATTATAACGGATATGCCCAAAAGATAGGTTAGGTGTATAACTTGCAGTCGGTGTTGACAGAATGCATACATCAGCTGCGTGTGCTTCATATGTAGCCTCTCCATCATGTTCTAACCTCCTTTTTTAAATCACAAAAGATCTTTCATAACGATTGTAATTCCTCTCCATTTGAGCATGATATTTCCTGTTAAATGTCATCGGAGAAAAATGTTCACTGGATGGATAATGGTATAAAATTAGCTTTACTTGCCTACCTATGTTTGGTTATGGCATAGAAGATAAATGACGAAGAAATTATAAAGAATTTTAATCAGGGGAAAAAGTTGATGATGTAAGTAAGCTATTGATGCAAGTGAAAGAAATGGAAAATATGTAATTTTGAAATTACTTTATTCTATAAATGGAAACAGGATGCAAATTATTCTTATTAAATGTATCTTGATTTTTAATATGCATTAAATATTTCTGTGCTGATTGAATTATTCAGATTATTCATATAATGTTATATGTTCATCAATTCATTTATTTTTATTTGTTAGTTTGCTTGGGAAATTATGCTTATTATATTATTAATTGTTTGGAGGTTTTTTCATAAAGTAAGTGATAAGCGCAATATGAGCAAATATAATTATAAGGAGGTAGTGATATGCATTGGATTAGCGTGCTAATACCTTGGTCACATTTACTCTACGGCGGCCGTACGGCGAGTCAAAATCAGCCGTTTTAACATTTGTTTGTACCAGCTACATATTGGTGGTTTTAGTAAAATGAATAAAACGGCTGTTTTCGACTCGCCGTACGGCCGCTGTAGAGCAAATGTGACCATGGTATTAGGAATAGATAATTTCTAGATAGATGGCGCAATATAAACGCCCTTTATTAGTTTTATGATTAGCCATGTCATAAGGATTTATAGAGGCAATTTTTACTATCAAACAGAAATGGAACTTTTATTGATAGAAATCAATTTTCATTATTGCACTCTACCCTATCAAACCCATTACTTACAAGTTAATAAGAGTATTGGTCTCCTTATCTAGCTTCTGGAAAAAAGTACTTGCTTGTTTCCTTTGGTAAGTCATTAATTAATTCATTAATCATTATTATGTCCTTTGGAGAGGATGTTAAGTCATTGTTCCTGTGGTAGGTTTCTTCCAAGTCAGGTACTACAGTACCACTTATCTTATTAATCCTCTGAAACACTACTTATTTTTAGGGGGAAATTTGAATAAATACACCCTTCCAGTTAATTGGTTAGAAATCTATATATTAAGGGTAAGATCTTGATAATGATTTTAAAAAATACCCATGGTTTTACATGAATAGTTGAATATCCATGATAAACTACATAGAAAACCTGTAGAAAACTTGTTAAATTATTCTTGATGAAATTATTTTGATGAAATTGGGGTTTCTTCCACATAATGCGACCACATTTCTGATTTTGGTCGATAAGGAAATGCTATTATGAAATGCAAATGAGCTTGATCAAATGTTGCTTAATCACGTCTGTCATTGGTAGTCATTGTATATTGTTCAAACGGTGATTGAAATTGCGAACAAACATTTAGTGGGGGTGTTTGGGAGTAGATTGCGCAGCAGAGAGATAGAGAGAGAGGGAGAAAAAGAGGTGGAGAGAGAAAGGAAGAGCAAGAAAGGGAGAGAAAACTGGATAGAAGAATAGATATTTAAACATGTTTCTTGATAAAAGTAGCTAATGTAAGTCTTAATACCCTCGTCCAAAATTAGATCAAATGGAAAACTAGTAAAATTAATGGAATGGAAAAATAAGATGAATTGAGAGGGGGAGAGAGATGTGAATAAATTGAAGCAGAGACAGATAGACAAACAGACAGACAGACAATAGATAGATTGGTAGATGAATGGATGTATAGATACAGAAAGATACATAGACAGACAGATAGATAGAAAGATTGATAGATAGATAGGTAAATGGATGGAAAGATAAATTTAGGAAAAGTTATAGAGAGATAAAAAGATAAACAATGTTTTATGGGAAGAGGATATGGTTACAGACGTAATATTCTACAGCAAAGTTAAAAAAAAAAAACTAGATTTATTTAAATAAAGAAAGGGGAAGAACAAAATAGGACATCATTTTAATGAGACAGCAAGACAGGTGTAGAAGAAACAGAGAAAGATAGAAGATGGAAAGATAAGGGTAGACCTGAGAAGACAGGAGAAGACAATAAAAGAGAGATAGAAAGAGATCACAGGATCCAGGAAATTCTATTTCAGATTAAGAGAATCCCAACCACCCGCGGAAATACGGGGTGCAGAGGGATGGCGCCAGCCGGACCAGCTCGTGAAATCCCAGCCCCCGTACCGCTTGCCTTCCCACGATTCCCTGCCTTTCTCTGATAGCACCGCAACAAGTTCCTGCCCAATTTCCTCCCCCATGATCTAGTTGAGCTTCTTTCACGCTCGTTCCTGATCATCTGGCTAGGCGAGCGTGAATTCCTCCTCTCGGGTTAGTCTACCTCAAGGCAGAGACCAGGGATTGTCAATTAGCGGTACATGTGCCAGTCAGGGATCCTTTTCATAAAGAATTAAAACTATTGTACCTTTTTCCCCCTTTTTGGCAACTACCATGGTAACACAGCTCAGCAGCCAATCACAATCAACGTTAAGTTACAAAGGGAATGATTTTACTTCTCAAATTCGAAAAGCATTTCTGGTTGTAAGAGAAAAGCTTTGAACTATTAAAGTTCTCCACAGATCTGTGTAGCAATCCTCAAAAGGTGTGGAGCAAATTGCGATGGAATACCAGAAAAAATTGTTCCCTGTTATAATGATAGCAAATTCAGAATAGTTGTAAGACTTGATGAGAACCTCCGGCGTGAACCCTATAGTGCACAAAGCAACGAGTAGCTAATATGCACTGTGTTGGGTCTGCTGAGCTCTGGCAGCCCCAAGGCCTTGCCTGACGTGTCGTCACCCAGAGGTGTAGGGGAAAGGAGCCTGTAGCTTCTGCTTATGACTGCTGATAAAGCTCTGCCCTTGTTCATTATCTCCAAATGTTAAAGGAACGCTTTAATTTCCTCTCGTTTGTTAGAGCGAGTTCTACATGTTGTGTGTGGTTTGATGGTCATTAAAGGTTGCTTTAGTTTTGTAAACTTCTTCATCCACCTCCTTTCTTTTTTTCTTTATGTCTCTCATATTTTGTGTTCTATTTGGAGTATTCTTCTTCTAAAACAAAATTCTTAACAGCTTAATTGCATCAATTTAATATAATTACATTTTTGTATAATTCGCCCTCCCTGCCTCAAACTTCAGCCCTGATTGTCTTGTATCTGGTTTTCAGTCAAAGTTGTGACATCACAAAGATGTCTCTGTTTCAATTTAACATTTTAGGAGATATTATACTCAAATATCACTAATAATTGCACAAAATGCATTTAATAGTATACATGCACATTTTTGAGGGTTTTAGTAAGAATTGAACACATGAGGTACCTTTGGAAAAGGTCTAACATGCCCAAGGCAGAGCTGAGGGCGTTTGGACTGAGTCAAGTGCAACAAGTGTATGTAATTAAGTTCCTGGGAAAAATGATGTGCATTATTTGTTTTATAAAGATGGTGATGTGGAATCTTTTTATTTGATAAACCATCCCCATCTCATAAACCATACACAATCTATGGTACAAGTCATTTGTACCAGTCATTAGCAAATTTTCCTGTTAGCTCTTTAAATTAAATGACTGGTCATGTGATGGATGCCAGCCAATCATTTGCTTGGGATCCATTTCATCATGTTATAACACAAAGTGAAACATGGAACTTGCAATTTCTTTCTGTAATATGAAGTACATCTATCTCTGAATTGCCTGTGTCGGACTACATGTATGTCATCAATATACATTGAGTTCTGCATGATTGTCTATCCGACCCCCAATTCTTTGGCTCTCTTGCTGCACGTAATGAATGTCATTATGAGCCATTGTCTTGTGGGTATTGTGGTAGAGACAATGGCTGAGGCTCAAAACAAAGAAAACTCTCCTCTGTATTCTCAGGTTGAGAATATCTAGTCTGCATAATCAGACCCTTATTGACACTTTGTTCAACAAATGGGTCTTCGCGCAAGACTATTACAAATAAAAGTTTGCTGTTTCAACTTCAGGAGAGACCTTGTGTACACGAGTCATTGGTAGGGACTGTAGGCTGCATATTCAGACCATTTTCCTTGAGTGAATGGTTTGTGCAGCTAACTAGAGAATCTCAGCCTTTGCTCTAATAAAACCTGTCTGCAATAGTCTGCAGGCACAGACCCTGATTGAAATTTTCAACAAGTTGGTCTTCACACAAGACTAACTCATATAAAACTTGCCATTTCAAGGGCCTTCAGTACACAAGTCATTATAGGCTGCGCATTCAGACTCTTTTACATGAGCAAATGGTTTGCACAGCAGACAGTTCAAATTTGATAACTGAGTCAATAATCATTCTTCAAGTTTGTTTCATCTGTACTTAAAAAAAAAAAAAAAAATAGGAAGGGGTATTGGATGTATAATCATTTTTCAAAACCTTTTTCGAATTTGTCACAGTCACAAGATAAATTATAATGCTGATATTCTCCAGATTCTTTTGAACAACGGCTTGGATCACACCCCCCCATAGCTACATGTACTAGCTTGCATATAGACGAATGATAATGACAGATGACAGTTTATAGGGTGATAAAAGAGGGAGGCCAGAGGAGGAGGAGGAGAAATATTGTGTTTTTGTTAGGAGTTCTAGTCCAGTGGTATTCGATGATGGGGTCGTCTGAACCACGTCAAACCAGCCGGTTCTAAATGTCAGAACGGGAGGATATCGTAGGGTTCAAACGCGTACACCTACAGACCAATCACTTCCACCTGTGCATTTGGACAGGGGGGTAATCATTTAGCATTCCTGGGGCTCGTCTAACGAAGAGTTGCGATTGATCCTTCAATTGCAACTATGGAAAGCCAGCAAAGTGAACATATAAAATGCATGTTTGTTAAAAAGATTTTCTAGATATGAATGTATCGATAAATTCATTGATTTCTTGACAATTTGGTGTGTTCTCCTTTGTAAACAAAGGACATTTTGCAATATTTCCTATATAAAAATTATGACATTGTTGGATTTCCATAGAGTTAAGACTGATAGGATCAATTGTAACACTTTGTAAGACGGGGCAGGTTTAGGATGATAGAGATTTAGTGGATGCTGTGTATAAACCAGTTTGGACGTTAGCAACAGTTTTTTGTTGTTTTGTTTTGGGGAGGGGGGGGGGCTTTAGGGGCTCACATAACTTTGTATACACTTAGTCCAATATAAGGTCTCCTTGGTCAAGTGGGACATTTTTTTGTGTCTGATATTATTTGAAACCCTCTCTCTTATCTTTTCTTTTAAAGTTTGGCCAAAATTTTATGATTTTTTTCCTTTTTTATCTCATCACTTATTTGCCATCTCTCTTTTTGCTTTCTCTCTTTCTCACATGTGTTTCAATAGTTATATTTTCCACACTCTCTGTTTCTGCTCCGCTTGTATAATTCTCCTTTTTCTGCCATTCTCTCTCTCACACTTCTCAACTCTGTTTATCCTTCCCCCTTCTTCCAATTCATCTCTTTCATCCCCTCTCTCTCATTTCTACCCCCCTCAGGGGTGTGAAATGGGGAGGGGGTCAAATGTATTGCTGTACACAAGCATGACCAAATTATTTCCAAAACTGAAAAAACACCACTTTAAACATGTTTTTGGGGGGTCACGCACTGTGTACAGCAATGTATTTCACTGCCCCCCCCAGTCTATCCCTTTCCCATTTTTTTCCCTGTATTTCAACATTTATCCTGTCCCCATCTCTCTCTGTCATGTGCAGGCTCTTCTTCTTTCTCTCATTTCCCCTATCTCACCTATTTCATCTCTTCCTCCCTCTATTCTCTCTCTCTTTATATTCTCTTCTCTCTGTCATTACTCTATCTCACCTATTTCACCATCCTTCCCTCTTTCTCCATCATTTATTCTCTTCCACCCTCTCTTCATTTTTACCTCCTCTTTTTATATTCTCTTCTCTCTCTCTCTCCCCCTCCCCACCTTTGTATCTCTCCTTCCCCCTTCTATTTCCTCCTTTTTCACATTTCCTTTTATCTTTGTCCCACTCTCTCCCCCTTCCCTTATCAGTAACAGTCAGTCAGATGAATTTGTTTGCGAATAAACATGATTAAATGAATAACTTCCACATTGCTCCTATTCAAACCTTTCATTTAAACAGATATAGTGTCACTGCTCATTACGCTTCATCATATTCAAAAGTTCAAGGCCATTTTTATTATTCTATTAAACAACACTGTGACATAGACACAAATAGATGCAAGAAAATGGAATTTGTTTTAGAGCGAGTTTTTATCAGTTCGTGGCATCGGGCTAATAAAATGATGACTTTTTTAAATTGAAAAGTTCACGGCTGATGCTATCATTTGATTTTGTCTCCCCCATTTCGTACAAGATGGATTTCATTTTAATATTGAACATATTAAATGGTTAGACTTCTTGAGATTTCATGAAATGTTTGATGAAGCGACATTGCCATTATTGGCCTGTATTGATAAAAATGCTTTGAAGGGACTTTTTAAAGTGGTTTATTAGATCATTGCCATGTTTAATATAGAAACATTGAGTTATTTTTTTTTTCAAGACAGTTATTAATTTATATTTTCATCAGAATTCAAGATTTAAGAAAGAAACCATGAATAGTTTCTGGAGGCATGTTATTAAGTGAATGTATGATACTTGCAATTCTTTTTTTTTAATGTGTTTTATTGGTATTCAAAATCATACTTGCAATTCTATGATGTACATACACATTATGTGTTTACCATATAAATTCACACCATCAACAAGTACATGTAAGTCTACAGAAGATAATTAAGATACTAAAAAAAATGTAGATGATAACCCTTTACAAGGAATATATTGCAATTAATTTTTGTTTCCTTCTTAAATGTGCATTATGGGGCCAGGCTCAATTAGCACTTGTAGGGTGCAGAGATGAACCATTCAATAGAGGTTCAAATTTGAACCTTTTAATATCAACTATTATATACCTTATGGTGTGAAGTTGCACCTTTTAGAATATAAACAATCATTTCTTGGTGCAAATAAAAATAGGTGCATTTTTACACCTTTTTTCCTCCTAGGGTGCAAGATTACACCGCCAAAAGGTTGGTACCAGTATTTCATTGAGGGTACAAAAACTTCTTAGTGTGAAGAGTCCAAGAAAACTTTGGTGGATGAGATATGAATTAATATCGAGCGATTATTTTGGAAATGCTAGAATTACTGCTGCATGGTCCTACTTATCCATGAATGCTGGTGGTAATTGCATCTAAATTCTCACATCCTGGGGAGGGTTTCATGAAAACAAATTGTTATAAGCTACTGAAATCTTTGCATCCGATTGGCTCAGAGCAAATTTGTCAGTGAAAATCATTGTCAAGGTGCTTTGTGAAACACTCCCAGAAGTCTTTGGTTTTTCCCATCTGAAAAGAACCATATCCTTTGCCTAATACAACTTAAGAAAAGGAGAAAATATAAGATTAAAAAAAAAAGGTTTTGATTTTTCTGTAAAGATCAAATTTAAATCTCTTACTTTTAATGCAGTTGCAAAGGAGAAAACCAGTTTTGAGACAGAAATTACATGTACCATCCTTTGATGTATCCCCTGTGTCTTAATAATTAACTTTTTATATGTTACAAATAAACAAGTTTTGTCTGGTTTTGATATTGCACATAACATAAATAATGATAATAAATTTGCAATTATGACCAGTGTAAACTTTTTTTATCTGCAAGTCACATTTATGGGGTGTTGCAAGAAACTTGCAATTTTTGGTCCCTAAATCAATCATGTCTTGTAGTTAATTGCAAATTAGTGATCGATTCCAACATCATATGTGCAATTGATCGCAAATGTTTTCTTGCAACACCCCCTTAGACATCAGATAATCTTAACAGAAGTCATTTATGTAGTTATTTTCGTAAGTTTTTCTGAAGTTGGAATGAATCTATTTGGCCTTTTAAAGACCTTTAACCCAAGTTACGTCCGCTGTCTTTTCCATCTGTAAACTTGAGCCAGTCTGCTTTTCAAAACGGATCAAAACTTGATCTTGGATAAAGACAGGCAAAGAAAAAGTTTGTTGAAGATAAAAAGGGGGATGTGTCACTCGAGGAACGTCGAGCTTAATCTCGTACATCGCGCTGAATGTACTTCCCAGGGCATGCCCTGTCGTAATGTACAAGGCGGATTAAGTGGGCTCATCTGGGAGAAAAGTTAAAATCGTGCTTTCTCATGCCCCGACAACCATTCCAAACATTCATTCATTCTATTAATCTGAGAGATAATCTCATATGGACCTGTTGTGATCCCAGATGGAGTAATAGGGGTGGAAGAGAGGGGGGATTCATCGTGGATTGTCGGCGATAGAGGGAGAGAGAGAGGGGGGAAGAGTGTGGGCTGGGAGTTTGACAACACGACAGGGGGAAATGAAAATAAGGGAGGTCTTTAACATGCACTCTCTCGGAAGTATGGGAATGCGAAAGATAAGGCTCGACTGGTACCTGTGACATAAAGATAGGGCTCCCTCGTTAGGCCAGCTGTCAGGTTCCTAATTGACCGCATGAATGCCAGGATATCCTGTATTGTCAACGACTACTACTGACTTAACCTTGCGCAAAGTGTGCTCATGAATATGCATGAGCTGTGCTGTGTGAATGAGTACTACTGATGAAGAGCTGACCAAACTTGCTCATGAATATGCATTGGCTGTGCAAGGTGAATTAGTACAACTGAGAAATGAGTTGAACAACTTCTTTATGAATATGAATGAGCTTGACAAGCTAACTGGCTGACCCTTGCTCAAAATATTTTCATGAATATGCATGAACTTTACAAGCCCAGTGAATACTACTCGAATATTCTTTTTCAAAATGTTTGCATGAATATTCATTCACTGTACATGGTGGATAAGTACTACTGATGAATAGTTGCACAATCTTCCTCATGAATATGCATGAGCTGTAAAGGTTTAGTTAGGATGACTTGCGGAACCATATTCATTCTGTTCATGAATATGCGTGACATGTACTGCTAAATGAATAGTACTGACCATGTCCAAGTGTTATAAACAATGATCATGACTGAGTTAGCTTTCTGTAAGAAAAAGTTCATGAACTGTTTATTCATGAGGACATAAATATAACATGAGATTTATCACTAAACTAAATTTAAACTCAATGAGGACTCTTCATTTTTCACACAAAGTGTACATAAATATGCATGAGCTTTGGAATCTGAATGAAATGAATCTTAAAAGTCAGAATATCTATTACTTATGAAGAAAATATAGCCCTTGTTGATATTCCCGATTTCATTACAGGGTTAGACTACACAAAATTTGTCACCCCCTAAATATATTCTTGAAATGTGTTTTCTTAGTGAACTTTGCATCATAATTATATGAATATTTAACAAGTAATGAATATTCATATTAATCTTGTAACACAGCTCACCTCCCCCTGCTGAGTCTGAGACGCGCCGAGGAATCCTTGGGCATGCTGCAGTTTGGTGAGACAGGGGTCATAGGTCAATCGGCATGTCTTTTGAGCATCCGGGTGTAGAATCAAGAAACGAATCCTCCCCGCTACCTTGCATCCCAATTCATTTTGCATTTTAGAACCAACCATTCCCCTTTTTTATTACAAATTATTTTCTATTGATTTCAAGTAGAAATGTGATTTTACCATGAGCTAACTTATCAAAAATATACAGTGGTGTACATGTAGCTGCTGTCAAGTTGTAAGCAAAAACTCATGCATCAAGCTGATTTGCATTCCTTGATTCTTTGGCGTATATGCATGACGTCATGCTATTCATGTGGGGGGGGGGGGTGAAGCAAAAGATCACCCCTCCCCCAGGAGTTTCACCACTTGGATTTATGCCCATGCCTTGATTAACTTTGCTAATGAATCTGTAGCCTCAAACAGTGTATGAATGGATGCTATTTTTACTTTGAATTATTATGATTGGAAAATGAATATTCATGCCATTGCTGATTCCTTAGAAGCTTGCAGCATGCCCAAATCATTTGACCGCTCCTATTTTGAAGGGTGTCTCACAAACACCAATATTGACTGATGTTTCTGTTCCAAGCAATGCTTTCAGTCCTTCTCATTTTCTTACCCACTCTCTTTTCTTGCCTTCTTCCATTCCTTCCTACCTGCTCTTTAATTTCTTTCTCCTCTCCTTTATTTTTAACCCTCTTTCCCATTACCCCTTTCCTTTCTCTCTTATTCCTCTCCTTACATTCTTATTCCTCTGACTTTGAGACTTAATTACAATGCTCTGACCTTTTTACATCTCTTTTTACTGTCTTACCCCTGTTCCTTACTTTCCTACCACTCTCCTTACTTTCTCACCCCTCTCTTTACTTTCTGACTCCTTTCCTTTTGATACTTCCTTACCCTTCTCTAACTTTTTGAACTATCTGTTTACTCACCAACTTTCTATATCCACTCCTAACTTTCTTACCCCTCTCCAAACTTTCTTACCCTCTCCTAACTTTCTTACCCCTCTCCTAACTTTCTTACCCCTCTCCAAACTTTCTTACCCCTCTCCAAACTTTCTTACCTCTCTCCTAGCTTACTTACCTCTCTCTTAGCTTACTTACCCCTCTCCTTACTTTCCCCTCTCCAAACTTACTTACCCCTCTCCTTACCTTACTTCTCTCCTAACTTTTCATACCTTTTCATTTCTTATCTTCTAATCTTACTCCGTCTATCCTACCTTTTCTTTTTTTTTTACCCTTCCCCTTTGCAAATTTCCGAAATGTTTGTATCTGTGTCTTGATTTTCTTAGCTCTGTCCTTAGTTTCTTGTTTTTAAATTAATCATCTTCCTTTCTTATCCCTTCTTAGCTGGTTCTCTTGCCGATGCTCTAAACCGCGTCAACGCAGATGGCCACTATGGGGACAAATCACCATCGGACAAGGAACAGATAGCACTTGATACACTCACAAACCAACTACCAATCAGATCCTACTCTTCTAGTGACATCACAATGGGAAATACAAGTGGCAGTGAAGATGAAGATATGGTAAGCTAAACTGTAATTCTGGGAAGCACTCCATGAAGTAAACAAACCAAAGATCTGTTATAAGCTACTGAAATCCTGGCATCTGATTGGCTCAGAGCGAATATGTCAGTGAAAATCAATCGCTTCATGAAACCCTCTCATTTATTATGTAACTTATGACCAAAAAATCACAGATCAAGCCTTATATTATTACACATAAATTTGCATTTACTTTCAAATTTCAAACAATGTTTCTGATTGGTTGATAGTGGATACGCGAAACAATACGTGCATACAACAAAGATCCGATTGGTCATTTCATAGGATTTACCGGTAGTCATCCTGTGATTGATTGCTAGCTTTATTGGTACAAGCCAAGGTTTAAAGAAAATTTTTTGTGCTTTGTCACCGCAGAGCAGTGTGAGGTCAGAGGAGAATATATGAATGTTTCTAAAAAAAGAGAAGGTTATGTCATGCTGATTGTTCTTAGGGAAGTGTTTAGAAAGAAGGTTTTCATAGCAGGAGATTATGGAAAATGAGAAATCAAAGTCAAATCTTGATCCTTTTTTCTTGAGCCAGTATGATAAGTTATAGCTTTGATTTGGCTCTTGTATCAGTGCCCTGATATGGGATTTTTAATTAAGTTTTGTTTCCTTTTATTGTACAGTTGAGCAGAAAAGGAATAGTGATTGATCTTACTGAAGAAGATGAGAGACCGAAGATCGATATCCAGGTTGATCATGGTAAGTTAAAGCGTCATCGAGGACGTCGTCATCATCATCATCATCATCATCACCATCATCATCACCATCATCATCACCATCATCATCATCATCATCATCCTCCTCATCTTCATCATTATCATCATCAGCATCATCAACTTCATCATCATCATCACCGTCATCTTCATCATTATTATCATCATCATCACCAATCGTCATCACCATCATCATCATCATCATAATCATCATGATCATCATCACCATCATCATCGTCATCACCATCATCATCGTTATCATCACCATCATCAGCATGTTTCAAAATCTCTTGCTTACCTCTTCACCCGATCACCTGTTGTTAATAATAAGTCAACCATCAATCTTAATCCCAATCTCTGTCTTTTCATCTCTCTACAGCGGGAACGATAGCTCGCATGTATCGGGATTCGCGCAAGGCCGAAGCCAGCAAACCTCACATCAAGCGACCGATGAACGCATTCATGGTCTGGGCCAAAGAGGAAAGGAGAAAGATCTTAGCCAGGCATCCTGACATGCACAACTCCAACATCAGCAAAATATTGGGTAAATAATATTGACAATTCATAAGTGACTTGATTAAAAAATGATGTAGGTTGTTTTGAAACCATGGTTGTACAATTTTTGTAGATTATATACTGTCAAACTGGTAATATTACTTTTTTTCCTTGGGGTTTCGGCCCTCAGAAAAAAGTAATTGCCAGTCCAACATCAGATAATTGATTCCTACCATACTTTCCAAAGCCTGGTGTATTTATCCCCTATCCCACTCATAAACGTATAATATTTCTGTTCAAGGTGCAAATTGAAGACTGTTGAATAGAAAAAAAGTATCATGGGATAATTTGTACTATCTTTTTTATACTGTAGGAGCTGTTATTTTTGCGGGGTTTTATTTTCGCGGATTGCCGATCGGCCGCGAATTTAACAACACGCAAAATATTGTCACATTTCTTAGTCAGAGCCAATGCCCCCAACAGCAAAGATTTGCTATTGAAAACATCCTGCATATTGAGAAAATGGAGATATGCACCTGTATATGTACAAAAATAAGGCTTAGAAAGTACAGTTAGTGATTCAAAAAGTTAGCTAGAATTTCACTTTTTTTAATTTCTCAAACAAAATCAGTGCCTAAACTATTTTCTAACATTATTTTATCAATATTCATACACTCACTGTAATATAAAATGTATTGTCCATGAAACAATTTGATTTTATTGTCATTTGATTGACTCTTTACACACGTATTGGTAGCTATTTGCATACTCATTAATATTCATAAGTCACATGACCACAATTTTGAAGGTGAACATTCTGTTCACAAAATTCCACAATTTTGC
Source organism: Lytechinus variegatus (assembly GCF_018143015.1). NCBI lineage: Eukaryota > Metazoa > Echinodermata > Echinoidea > Temnopleuroida > Toxopneustidae > Lytechinus > Lytechinus variegatus. The sequence goes on along the minus strand of NC_054748.1, from coordinate 8,210,033 downwards.
ACTTTTTACCAACTTTTTGAAAAATGAATCGAACCAAACACAAATTCCAAAGATTGCTTAACCCTATAGATCCTGTGGCATGATGAATTTTTAGATCTAAAGGTTAAAAAAGTGAAATTTAGGCCACTTTTTCCACAATTTGTAACTGTTTTTACAGGGACATATTTATGTACAAAAAACATATCAGCATGGTGACTTTGAGGAGTGTAGATTTGCACATGAATTGCACTAGTTTTGCTTCTTTGAAATGCTGTGGAAATGTATCGTACATCTTCCGATCGTGATTTTAACAACCCGCGAAAATGTCGGGACCCCCGCGAAATTCTTTACACGAATATAACAGCTTTAACAGTAAATGATTGAATGTTGGAAGACTTTTGAATAGGGACTCAATTAAATGTTAAATGAGATATAGCATCATGGAATAGCTTTTACTCTCCCATTATCAAAAGATTTGATTTTTCTATTTAGGTTCCAAGATGAAGACTCTATTGAATAAAAGATAGCATCATGGAATGGTATAGATATATGGACTGCTATGAGAGGCATGGATACCGGGTACCGCACCGGCCGGACCATGCCCTCGGGCATAACTGCCTTGGGGGCCCCCTTGTGCCAAAAAGCGACCAATCAGAGGAAAGGATTATTTGCCATTCTTAAAGAGAGGTTTATAGTACATACTATTGAATGTTGAATGAATTAACAAACATGGATATAGTTTTTACTATTTTACTCATCAGAAACATTTGTTGATTTTATGTAGGTTCCAAATGGAAGACGATGTCCAATGCAGAGAAGCAACCCTACTACGAAGAACAGGCGAGACTAAGCAAGGCACATCTTGAAAAATACCCCGATTACAAATACAAGCCGCGCCCGAAGCGCACGTGCATAATCGACGGCAAGAAACTCAAGATCGGCGAATACAAGGCTCTCATGCGAGCCAAGCGTCAGGAGGTACGACATGTCTATTACACGCGCGATGGGGAGCATATGATCAGGGCGCCCTCTATCGCCACGACGCTGAACACACCGACGTTTCCGTTGCTGGATTCATCAGGCGGGTATACGCTAGCTGGTATCAGGCCTCCTACCATGGTCGACACCTCGTCGTACGAATCGGAAAATGGAATCTCGTCAGATCGATAGCGACCATGCGTCCCATTTTCGTTCATTTTTTTTTACAAATAAGTTTGTAAAATGTATGATTTCTTTTTGTTTTTGTTCTGTTTTATACTCTTGATTATTTTTATCAAATGTTTCTAATAGACTTCAATGCTGCTTAAGAATGTCCTGTGAATGTACACGCATTCCGCCTACCTTACATCAAGGCGGAACATGCATATTCAACAAAGAAATTTCACAGCAAAGCGAAGCGTTAACGGATAGGTCAGCTCAGTAAATATAAATGGACTGTTGCCTCTTATGTACTGTTCTAATATTTTGAATTGTGGCTATTGGAGTAGTATAAGAGATTGGCAGTGTATAGCAGCTTGTAGTCTATTATGAACTTGATCATGTGACCACCCACCTGACATACATCACCTGACAAGAACGCATAGAATGTGTTCACATATACTATTTATGATAGAAAGGAGATGAATTATTTATTTCTTGCAGCTATTTTTTGACATATTTATCTGTATTATCCAGCTTAGTGCGTGTCAAATATAAGGAGAAATATCATGAAAGCAGTGCTATCCTCAAAGAATAAATGACTGATCATCCGAACGCATGTTTGCCGACTGGTCATTATTTTTCAATAACGTTACAATTCTTGTTTAGAATGTTTTCAAAATCGTTTGTATTTCTTTCTTATAATTGACTTGAACTACGCAATAGTTCTTAAATGATAATTGGAACAGGACTTCCTTGTATTAAATATGTTTGTATCGTTGTAAATACTGTAGTTGTGAATGCTCAAATTTTTTTTATTTGGGTTGTATTTGTACAAAAATTCTAAAATACAGTCGAAAAAAAAAAGATAAAAAAAGGAAGAGGAACTACTGTGACAAAACAAGTAAGACGTGCAAGAATTACGTTTGCAACTGAATCGACGCAAATCAAGTGATCAGCTGTAAGATTAAGATAATGAGGATAATGATGGGAGTATAGATTATCATGACGGCTTTTTATACCATACCTCATACGTTTCATGTGGTTTTAAACGGTGTGATATTTGTGACTATTGCATGGTGTAACGCATAATATATAGTGTGATTGGACGTGTCTATGGACTAGATAGTAGAAATGCATATTTGTGTCAGTGCTAGTGTTAGACTGAAGAATTATAAGAGAGCATGGTGATATTAGAAATATATATAAATATAAATATATCTATCATGAGTGGACACAGTGACAGTTGTCTTAATAGTATTGATGAATATGTATGAGCTAGAATGACGAATTGTGGATTGTGATTATACACATCATGAATTATGCATTAGTTGTCATGAATTATTTATGAGGCCTCCAACCATGCTGTTCGTGTATTGGAATACCACGATCTTCTTTTTCGGCCCGTTATGTACGTGTAGATCTCGTTAGCCTGGTGACACTTTTTCTCAAACAAATTTAGTTTCCATTTTTGAGAAAATTGAACTTTTTATGCTCGATTTTTCACCTTGATTCTTTAGTATGAGTTTGTGACTCTTGTACATATAGTATTTACCATTTTTATAGTACACTATTTAGGCTGTATTTTTGGTATTTCATATAATTTATATATTTACACATGGAAATGACCTGTATTAGATTCCCAAACTCTTTATCATGCTACATATTACAGTGTGTAAGCATGATCAGTCCCATAGCATTATTTTGGCGTCGTTTTATTTGCCCCATCCCTAATCTTGCCTGCTCGTGTTTTGCAGTATTTTTGTATTGTATTCACCCATGGTTGTATTCATTTCTGTTGACCCTGATTTTTTTATTACTTTACCTCCCCCCTAACGCCAGTATCATTTCAATCTTCATAATCCAGACTCACATCAATTTCTCACTTTTTCCCCCCTTTTTTATACATATTTTTTTCAGTGTTGAAAAAAAAAGTGTGAATAATTTTCATTTTCTTGTAAATGACACAAAAATGCATTATGGGAGATATGAGACCCTTTTACTTTCAGCTATTTAAGGGAAATCATTGTACATCCTCAAATTGGCAATATAATGTGTGAATCGATGTTGTGGTGTTAACAATGTGCTTCTGTCTATTGGAATGTGTGGAGAAAGTGTTAGTGTCAAAATGATAATCTTGCATTCGATAATCTATGTGTAATATACATGGACATGTGACATAAATGCAAATATTAGTCTTAGATACTAGTAGTGTAACGTACTGTAGTAAAACTCAGAACTGTAGATTGTACACTGTAAGATCTTTGGTGTTAAGCACAACACCAGATAGTGTCATGAGAGGGCTACATCCTTTGCTGTTAAAAATACACCAATGAAATTGAACATAACACCAAATTATACCAGAACACCAAAAAGATTGAATGTGTTATTATATGTTACGCCAATAGGAGTTCAACTAACACCATGAATTTAACACTGGTGTAAAGTGTTTGGTGTGGTCCTTTCTGAACACTGACTGGTTTAGTGTTAACACCATGGTTTTTGCAAAGTGTGTCTGTGCTTGATCGTCCTAACCCTAGCATTTTCTGTGGATTATGTGGCGTAGAAATATCTTATTCTGTCTTGCCCGTGTCGTCATGGAAATGTAGGTCGTGAGGTCGTTGTTATAGCAACCCTTCCAACGTCGTTTTCTACAAAATGCCTCATTGAAAAAAAAATCAAAGCTATAATTAAATTCCTATTTTCCTAGTTATGTTTATGCAGAATGATTGAGGGGGTGGATTATTAAAAAAGTGTAAAAATAACAATTCAGTTTTTCATTATTATTGAAGTATTAGAACATTTCAAGTTTTATAATGAGAATTATTCCAATATTCCCAGCCCCATTTTTGCACATATTGGATTATTTTTCTTTGAGCAGGGTTATGAAATAATCTTAATCAATTTTTTGTACTTTTTTTGGCCCTTGTTTGAAACCACATTTTTGAAGAAAAACAAATTTTACCTACATTTCTTGAACAGTATTGCAGTCTGCTCCAGCAACAAGAATTGACCAAAAAGCAGTTGGCCAAGAGTCGCAGCATTTCTATTGAATCAGTTTAACCTAATTATTCTTGGCAGAAAAGTTAGGGAAATTATGTAAGGTTGATGTTACAAATTTATGGATATTTCTGTTTTCTAACTCTCCAAGTGAATTATGGGTAGCAGGCCATTTTATGACCACGCCTCTGTTTCGCTGGTATCGTATCAACGCAAACCTGTCCGTTTACGATCATTGTGAATAAGCCAGTTCATAGTTCCTTTCTGCGCATGATCAAAAGATTCTACGCATGATCAGAAGAAGGTCATTTGTACTAAAGTGACATGGTGCTTTAAAATCTAATGAGATAAGCATCAACTTTGATGTCTTGATTATTCATATATTCTTTTGAATTGTCGTTTTCATTTACATCCACAAAAAACAATGCTTCCACGAACGACTGGTATTTCACAGTTTGTCAAGTACATTGTGCAACATGCTAAGATATGCATTCAAAGTAGGAATGCAACAAATACCTTCATTAAGTGTTCATTGGTGTGCTATTCTAGTCACCTGGTCTATTCAATTTCTTCATCCCGCTATGTAAGGCAAGCTTACGTAATATCTTGCTTTGAAATCTGCCTATCATGATGAAAGAAATGAAAGGTCATTTGACCAAAATTGCCCATGAAGTAACTACGAACTGGTCTATTTTAGCTGAGCGTGCTATTTTGTCGCATATAAGTCTGTGGTTGTCAATGAATGTAAAGACAGTGTTTTATCAAAGCTAAGCGGTACTCATGCATGTAAAAGAAAAAAACAACAAAAACACCAGTTTAAATTTGTAAGTCAGCCTGGTAACTACAGTATACAGGAAAACACCAAGTGTTGAAACAGCTCCATTTAGTTGGTTTTGGAGCTAACACCAGACAGGCATTTTAACAACACCCATGAGTGTTAAAACAGCTGTGATTGGCGTAAGTGTTTGGTGTTACAAATTGGGAAAATAGCATTAAAAAGCTTGAAAAAAGCTCATCAGAGAAAAATCGCATGAATGAGCAGAATGCTAGATAGAAACAGTATACAATAATAATAATAAACAATTTTTATATACCGCAAAATCGCAAAATTGCCTCTTAGCTGTTGAAAGAGAGGAAAATGAAGTATAAAGGAAATAGAAATACTGAGATTGATTTTATTTGATTCTTAACCGGTTTCGTTTCCAAGCTGATATGGTGTCTTACTATTTAGTTATCAAGCTGGTTTTCAATTAACTCTGGCGTTTTTGTGGTGCATCTACGTCTACGAGAGGAGGAGATAATTTTGTGTTTTATGTCGTCAGTTACAGATCGTGTCTATGAGAGAAATAGATTTACTTATCACAAAGCCAATATAGATTTAGAGATTTTGACTACGTTGCTTCTACCTCAATAATATCTGTTAATAAATCTAAGGTATGTATTAAGACCGCCTTCTCCTTTTGCTTGTCTTATTTGGAGGATTTCGAAGAAAGGTAGAGAGAAAATGTAATATAGTCTGTTTGCAGCCAAAACATATCACTGTATCAAAGCCCTTCTGGCATTGAACTGGTATTGAACTTAAAGGCATTCTTGTCAAAGTGTTTGGCTGACTGAAAAGCCCCCTATTACAGTTGGGTATATTCAGAATGACCCGGAATTCCAGACGTAAGTGCCCGGAATGAAAGAAAAACCAATTAAAACATCATTGGACAAAAACACAAACAATTTTTTTTTCTTTCTTGATTTACATGAAATGAACATGATTCAGGTTCTTATTATAGACATATATTCCATTATTTTTGCTTATATTGACTAATAAGAAGGAACTCCAAACACTATAAAGAAGAGACTTCTACTAAGTGTGTATTTCCACGTTGAATAAAAAATGTCAATGTGATTTTGATGTGTATTTTGGAAGTCTATTAATCTGTAACGTAAATGTTGACAATTTATGAGGAGATATATGATCAGTTGTGGTATTTTTTTCCATTTACGTTTAAATTTAAACCTGAAAGCAATGGAAGCCAATTTTTTTTCATGTTTCCCAAACTTTATTATAACTTGTGCCAAATTACAGAGCAGATTTATTTTACCATATGAAATATTTGATTGAAAAGTTGTTTTCTTCTGTTGTAAATCAAGTTTGGATGAATTTATTATGTAATAATCATGTTATTTGTTTTGGTGTTACTGTTCCCAAGTAAAACAATCTTTTAAAGGTGATACAACCTGAAATTAATATCTTTATTCTCCGCTCTTCCTTGTGTAAAGATTAAATAAATGACCAAAGCAATTAATTAGTGGTATATTTTTTATTATATCTGTCAAAATGACTTTAATGACTAACTTAAGCACTAAGAGAAGATCTGTCAAGCTTTATAACTCCCACAAAGTCAATTGCTACCTCAACTACAAGTTTATTTTGCTCTCAAATACCTCGTTATACACATATATCATTTCATTTTGACCAATGATTATTGGGCTTCGCTCCCCCACCCCCATCGCCAACACCCGGAAAACAAAAATGATATGCTTAAGTGCTCTATAACCTGTACAAAGGCTTTCGCTTTGACGCTCATGTATAGTGTTTGACGGTGCTGATCGAATCAGAGCTAAAATTAGAAATGACTGCATTTATCGTAAATAATACTGGACTTGTCTGTGTAGTGAATAATTAATTCATGATGTTAAAATAACAAATTCTTTCAAGTTTCATAGCAGCTGATGTTGCTGAAGTGAAGCATTCATTCTGTCTTAAAAAGAAGGGGGAGTTCACCCTGACACAAAAGTTGGTTTTAATCAAAGCAGAAAAATGAGAGACTCAGATGAGTTAATGTTTATAGTTTATGAAAGTTCTATAATGAATAGTCCATTGCCAGCAGCTGCCCCGTTTCTCAGAGATATTAAGTCCCATCATTTTCAGTTTTCTGAGAAAATTACATTTCATGGAATTCTCCAAGAAATATCACACTTTATGCAGTTTTCCAGGAAAATAACACTTATCATATGACGTAAAGGGAGCTGCTCGCATATGTTACCATTTTGAATAGTAAAAAAAAATCCTGAACTCTGTCATTCTTCGATGGAGTTTCACTGAATCTGCGTTGATAGGTTTTATAATTCCTGCTTTCATGAAAACAAACTTTACGACAGGGTGAACTCTCCCTTTGACTAATTTGTTAATAATCGATGTCAGTTTGATTAGGTTTATTCTGTTCTTTATTTCAACCACTTCAGTTGATTAACTGTACATGATGTACCCAATTATGTACATAGTATCATCTGTATACATCATACACATCATATGTGTTATTTTTTAATCATATTTCTTTGTGAATAAACATTTTATAAATGCGATCATGGATTTCTATAATTTCATGTGTTTATCTGTTATATTTAAGTTTGTCTTAATATTAGCTTATGTTGCGGTCAGTCATTATTTTATTTACTAGTATGTGTTAATATTACGAGTATGGGACATGTTAGACCAAAAGTACATTGCTAAAAAGGAAAATACAAGAAGTTTAAAATGTTGATAAAGATGTCAATATCACGCCGTAAATGTGTCTCCGGTTATCCACCCTTATCACACATGTAGATAGCTTGGTAAATTTGTCTACACGGAAATAACTCCTTTAACAGAACTTTATTTTCATCTTTTCAACTTTTCTCTCTTCATCATTTTTCTCTATATCCAAGTAGAGGAAACTCTTATATAAATCCTTCTTTACAAAACAAATCACATCAAAGTGATGTGGTACATGTATATGAGAACTTTAATTGAAATTAGAAAAAAGCATCTTGATCTCGAAAACACAAGTTTGTTCTCCCACCAGAATATGAAGTTATTGTATGATGAATTGTTTTAGAGTTAGTGAAAGATGTATATCAAATGATTATTGTTATTATCACACTGCAAAATCATTGGTGTTAATGTAACACCAGCCTGACACCCATATCCGAAAACACCGTGAAGGTGTTGACAGAGCACCAGTCTAGAATCAAACCAATGCTGATTTATCACTGAATTGGTGTTGTATAGCCACCTATCTGGTGTCAGCCTCAAGCTGAAGTGGTGTGGTTTCAACACCTCTGGTGTCTTCCTACATAGATACAGGGCTGGTGTTAAATCAACACCAGCGCTTTTTGCGGTGTACTGTTCAAATATGTTTTTGTGTTGGAACTCCAAGTGTGCCATTATCATCTCTTCATTTTATCCTTCTGTAAATATTTCTTATTTCATTTATCTCAAGAGGTGTTGTGAAGTATTACGGGTTAAAATATGTTATACTGTGGGTTACATGGGCAAGGGTGCTATGACCGCATCATATTAAGGGTGTGTCTATACTCACATTTTGAATGGGTGAGAACCAAGCAAGGGTTGTCTATACTTACCGTCTATGTGTCATAACCAGGCAAGGATGTGTCTATACTTACTTGTTATGGGTGAGAACTAAGGAAGGGTGTGTCTATACTTACCTTTTATGGGTCACAACCAAGCAAGGTTTGTCTATACTTACCTTTTATTGGTCAGAAACTGGCAAGGCTGTGTCTATACTTACCTATTATGGGTCAGAACCAGGCAAGGGTGTGTTCTTACTTAACCTTTCTCTTGCATTTACCTTGAGTTTCAAAGCACTCATTCTGCCTCTGAAAAAATAAGTATGAACACAGCCTCAGAGAGTTTTTACGAATGACCTTGCTCTTATAAAGTATTTTCATTATTATTTGTAATACCCTTGTAAATGCCATCGTAAATTGTACAATGAAAGAAAAAAGGTTGCATAGATTTTCCTGGGAGTAAAAACAAACCAATTTGTGTGAAATTTTGATAGAATTATGAATATTCATGAGCAGTCACATGACTTGCTTTAGGCTTGCATGAAAGCAGCCATCTTGGATTGATGTAACACAGTGCTACAATTGAGACCCACCTACATGTACTTAATGAAATGATTATCATGTCCATCAATGGACATTATTTTAGGTTTGCTTAAAGTATAAGCACAAAGGTTATAACCAAAAAAAAAATGATGTGTTTATGAATGCTTTGTAATTAGGTATTCTATTTCCTTCAGACCATACCCTAATTATCCTCTTACATGTACAGTGTAAAACAATCATGGTCTGTGCAAAACAAAAAGAAAATAACTAATTGTGCATTCATTATCTGAAATAATTGCATGTCAAATTTTCATGTCTACAAATCATGGCATGTGTTAATGTCACTTTCAAGATGAAAAAAGGACATTTGGAGGTTGGAGCGTTCTGTCATGAAGTTTTCAATTTCATTTTCGAATGCACTTTTTAATTTGATCTCATTTTTCATTTTCCCTTCAAATGTAAAAAAAATTAATACAACACCGGTGCTCAAACCTACACCAAAAAAAAAATGAAACAGATATTGATAGAGTGAATTTCGTGTAAATGTTCCATTTGGATAAAAGTTCAAGTAACGAAGATGTTCATGTTTATGGAGATGTGTAATAAATGTATGGGGTGCTAAGCTGCTTGACTTCAATTATGAATTATTTTATTTGTATTGCCAAAATTAGTTTTTTAATTGTCTAAATAGAAGGAAATAACATAGCAGCATTTTATGAGGGTGCTCTGACATATCGCCAATCACTCTGTAACTCGGGATCGAGGTTACAAAAATATATAAAATGAGTATTACAGTGCATGATCATACCATATATTGTCAGATGTTAGACTGTCAACGACAGAGGGTGGCGGAGTCACGGGTTTGCTTTTCTAATAGGTAAATCATATACGTCGCTATGTTGGGCAAACAATCAAATCCTGTGACTCTGTGAAAGACTTATGATACATGATATGACCGCTTTTCACCCTCTCGATACCACCAAGCTGTACTGTAATACCTATATGTAAGCTTACCTAACCTTATATTTTGTTTTTATCATATCTTGTCTCTTTGATAGTATAATTTGTGAATATTTTTGTTTACTTTTATTTGCTCACCCTGAAGAGAACGACAATGATCTAATGTACCTGTTCCCTGTAGACTGGTTGTATTTGTGCTGCCATAGGCTAATATGTATTCTTCTCTACGACATGGGAGGAAAAAAAATAATGGAAAAAAAATGACATTGAAAAAAAAATGAATAAAATTGACAGAGTATGGAAAATAATGGAGTGTGAAATTTGAGTTTTTTCTTGGTTTTTGACGAGTGTGTCTTGTATGAGTTCTTAAGACAAGGCTTTGTTCTTAAGATAAGGCTTTGTTCTTAAGAAGGCTTTGTTCTTAAGATAAGGCTTTGTTCTTCAGATAAGGCTTTGTTCTTAAGATAAGGCTTTGTCCTTAAGATAAGGCTTTGTTCTTAAGATAAGGCTTTGTTCTTAAGATAAGGCTTTGTTCTTAAGATAAGGCTTTGTTCTTAAGATAAGGCTTTGTTCTTAAGATAAGGCTTTATTCTTAAGATAAGGCTTTGTTCTTCAGATAAGGCTTTGTTCTTAAGATAAGGCTTTATTAAGATAAGGCTTTGTCCTTAAGATAAGGCTTTGTTCTTAAGATAAGGCTTTGTTCTTAAGATAAGGCTTTGTTCTTAAGATAAGGCTTTGTTCTTAAGATAAGGCTTTATTCTTAAGATAAGGCTTTGTTCTTAAGATAAGGCTTTGTTCTTAAGATAAGGCTTTGTTCTTAAGATAAGGCTTTGTTCTTAAGATAAAACTTTCCTATTCTACATCCGATTGTGATGAAATTTTCAGCGTTATGCTAGTTTCATTTTTCTCTATTCAAATCAACATTTTTCTTAGGTGGACTTGACCCTTCATTAAATGGCATTTAATGATGAATGCATATGACCTTTTCAATGATGCCAGTTGTTCTAAGATCTAAAAATGATATTTAAATTCTAATGGATTGTGGTGGATTGGGGGGGGGGAGTTCAGTGGATCATCCGGGGAGTGTTTTATCAAGGTTTTGGTCTTACAAGTTGTCAGATATGACCACTGGCGGATCCAGTAATTTAAAAATTCCGTTAAAACAGAAGTGTGCCCCTCCCCTTTGAAAGTGAAGACCCCCCTTTTTTTTGCTTGTCAAATTTTTCCTTGGAAAAATGTGCCCCCCCTTTGGAAAAATCCTGAATATGACAACTTTCCTTGATTTTGATTAACTCAGAAGTGAAGTTCCTACAGTACATGGTATTGGATTAAATATGAAATGCTCCTTTGGCATCCCCAGGTTTCTGCTTCAATTCTGAACAAGGGGCGGATCAGGATTTTCTAAGGGGGAGGCACATTTTCCCCCACGAAAATTTGATAAGCATAAAAAAAGAAAAAGGTCCTCACTTTCAAATGGGGGACGGGGCGGCAAGGGCTGGCTGTGCACCTCCCCCACCTGGATCCGCCTTGATAATAACAATTGTAACTAGTTCAAAGCTACTTAAATATTTCAATTTGATTCACTGATTGTAAACTTGTTTTAGAAATTCTGCATTTGCTATCATAACAAGCCTTTATCAAACAGGAAGTTTTACAGAGCATACCATGGATTATGAATATTTATAATTTAATCATATTCTCAGAACGTCATTGATATTTTACTGCATTTAAAATATAAACATTTTAGTTATTTAAATTATGACAAAGTAATAATCATATATATTATAGTGTAGTAGATTTCACGGTACACCATATATCTTACTTGGGCAAATGTTGGTCCTGAAAAGGACCACCCAATTGGGTGGTCCTTTTCAGGACCAACATTTGCCCAAGAAAGATACATGGTGTACCGTGAAATCTACTACACTATTGTTCTTCGCCATGGAAACCTTCAGAAGTTATATCATATATATTATAAAAATAATTGATTGATATTTCTACAATAATGTTCCGGCATGCCAATGTTCCCAGATTATATAGCAAAAGGATGAATTTTTTTATGGGAGTGAAAATAGACATATTTATAGAAAATCACAATCTATATTTTGTTAAATAATTTTTCTCATTTATTTTAGGGGAAGCGAGTTTGCGACCACCGTACCGTAAAAGTTTGCGACCAATCAAATCTCATCCTTTTGAAATATGCAAATATCTATTTAAAGCCGCTGAATTTCAAAATACTGAACATCATCTGACATTTAACGGCGTAATTCTGCTTTCTAAATTTAATTTCATCATTGATGCCAAGTGGTATGTAATTCCTTAGAATTTATTGTATGACTTTCTGAAGTTGATTTTTGCTTGTAATATTCATATGTAAAATCTAAGTGTCTTATGACATGTTCGTCGCGATTTTTTGTCAGTCGCGCCAGCACAGCCGCCCGGACCGCCTAACGACGACCGAAGGGGCAGCTACCCGGCACGGCCCGCGCCCGGTGGCTACTCACACTCACGTGCGTGCACTGCACCGCCGGTTGCTTGATGGGGTGTCAAAACTTCGCGCACTTTTTCAAAAATATTAGGCCCTAATCAAGCTTATTTTTTTTTCACAAAATATTCATAATTTATATTATACAAAACCAATTCAAGAAATAGTTAGCACATTGACGGCAAGATCGTAAAATATAAAATCATGGACGAAAATATAATTAAAGTGAAAGTAGGCCTAGGGCCTAGTCAGATCTATTTCTAGGTCAAGGGGCTACACTAAAGGCTAGGGGTTTCGCCGGTATCGCGATCTCATAATTCTATTGAATATTCCGATCGGCGATTGCGGGCTGTGCTGGAAAACCGTTAAGAAAAATTGTGACCTAACTTCGCGCACCAAAGCTTTTGTGGAGATTTAAACAAAAACTCAAGCTCCAAAAAAAAAAGTGAAATATTTATATGATTATTATATTTTATATCAGATTGATGGCAAAATGCTATGGAATCGATTAGGCCTAGTAGGCCTACCACATTTAACTCACATTTTTGATGATTTCTGCTTGCAAAATGGTGATATCGTGATGCTTGTTGATTTCTTCAAAACAAAAGGGGCGCTAGCGGTGACAAATTTGCCGATCTTTTGCCAATATTTTCATGAATACTGAAGTCTGAACTCATCATAAAGAAACTTTCATCGAAGGGTAATTTCAGGTCGTTTTTCACGTTGATGATGTCAGATTTTAAGGATATTGGCTAGTTTTTGAGATAATGACCGTCCGTGAAGTATGGAGTCTGGACACGTGTGAAGTTTGGACTCACTGCCATACTTGTAGACCAAAAGCTTAAGTTCGGTCTCTGTTAATTTGGTTGTTAATTTGTTTCTTTAAAAACAATTCAAATTCCGTTGGCTCCACTCACCAAATACAGAACCCGAAGTTTTAGCTCGATCTGTACAGCCTACAGAGTACAGGGTCTCAGACTCCGTGGACTCAATGAAATCTCAATCATCAATGGCCATAATATTAATAAGTTCGTAAAATGGTACCTCAACAAGCGATGCGATGTTTGCGCAGGCTTCACTCCACTTCACGACCGCTACACTACGCTCTACCTACCCGAACATCGAGCCCGTGAACTCGCTCTGATATTCCAAGTGACAAAGGTGGGATTTTATGGGGGGAAAATATAAAATTCATGCAACATCATGATCTTTAATTGTTTAAATTTAAAAACAATTCATACTAATATTCTTAGTACTTTACACAAAGTTTTGTTCTTTTCCATGCTTCTATCAGTCTAAAAAATGGTGAATTAGAGCCAACATAGAGTTCCTCATGCGTATCTTATAAATAATTCGCTGCTGATTTCAAAACATCGCATGCGCGAAGGTCCAAGTCCTCCGAGCTCAGACCCTCATGCATGCACGTGCAATGTTTTGAAATCGGCAGCAAATTATTAATAAGTATGAGGAACTCCATGTTGGCTCTAAAGTAAGTCATGAAAAATAGATCGTGAACTAGGGGGAATTGAGGTCACTGAATCTATTTTTAGCACTCTCAATTCCCGTAATTGATGTCTTTGTCCTGTAGGGGGAATGAAAAAAAATGTCCCCATAAACAAGGACAGTCTCAATTAATCAAGACATGATTTGTCTTGGTTTATGAGGATATCCTTGTTTTCTGGGACAATCCCAATTTTTTGACCAGCGCCTCTACTGACTTACCTCGATTTATATGGATATGGATGAAAGTCTGTCGTGAGCGACACAGAATCCTGACATGAGGCACAAACTGGACCCTCAAAAAAAAGGAAAAGTTAGACCTCTATGTCGCATTCATTCGCAGTATCGATCAGCCATTTTGTTTTAAATTTTGCAAGAAGGAGAATGAACGAGACAGAACTTTTCCCTTTTTTTAAGGGTCCAGTTTGTGCCTTGATGTCAGGATTCTGTGTAACTACACGATTGGATAGACCCTCATGGCCTCATCCATATATAATCAAGGTATTAAAGTGCATATTGGTAATTTATTTTTTCCCCTTTTATTTGGGGTGCTTAAATTGCGACCCCATTCTACCCCATTTTGGAGAGTACCCTCTGCCTAATATTACACCGACGAGTCCCTGGGTTAATTATTTCCTAACATTTTGTACTAAAAATTGATGAAACTTTGCTAGTAAATTTTTCCAAATGACTTTCTGAAATTGATCCTCCAGACACAACCTGTCCGGACACACAGCAACTGGGTATACTGTAATACTACATGTAGATTCTATCTATTACAGTGTACATGTAGATCTCCCTTGCTTTGATGGCACTTGCAAAGTGTTTGTAACTGAGACAAAAAAGGCACTAAGATAGTGAGAATGTAGACTCTAACGTTAGATCTAAAACCAAAGTAATAAAATAGAGCAAATTCATGAGCCAATCACAGAGCTGCCAAGTAGTACTGATTTTCCGTATTTAGTACTGAAAAATGAGAAGAATACTGATGGTTTCAATCAAAATACTGATTTCTAAAGTTTCAGTCTTATGTGTTGTCCTATGGTATTTCTTTGAAAATACTGATTTCCTTGCCAAAATACTGATTTTCAGCTTTAAAAATACTTAAAAGTTCTTTTTCAGGTTGGCAGCTCATGAGCCAATCAGCTCAGAGGCTCGAACCAGTTGATTTACAATTTTGTTGGTTTTCTTTTTCCTTCAACAGTTAATTTCCAGTGAAGTTGACGTATGAGAGAACATACACGAAAATGGTACACAAGATCATGAGTTATGCAGCATCCTTATCTTATATAGCCTTTCACAATTATTATCCAGCCACAAAAACCAATGGGCTTATTATCAACCTTGGAGATCTTTCTATTATTATTTATTTTGCCACGACATGCCATTTTTTCTTCAAGCGCTCCTTTCCCGGAATTCCCCTCTGACCGGCCACAATGCACTCAAGCACCCTTCCCAAAACATGATCAACACTCCTCAACACATGTCCAAACTATTATACATGTACTCTTGTTTGTTTTCGTCATCTAAATCACCAGCTCTTCCTAACCCATAATCTGCATGAAAATGTTGGTCTTCTTGTCCATTATCAGCTTCAAACCACACATCGCTCTCACCGTTGCTCTCTCAGTACTCAAAATCCTGTTATCACTCTAACACCATGTTTTACTCCCATACAATATTGGTGATCACATGCAACTCCTGCATTGAAAATCATAAAAGCTGAGGTGAAGAACAGGAATTTATTCACATCATTCATGTCATGCTAGTACTGTACTCCAATTTCAGATCATGAATCCTGAACACCCTGTCAACTAACCCAGAACTAGTGATTTGTTCAACAACAAACATTTGATGATATCAAGTTAAATTGACAGAGAGAATTTAACTTGATCTAAAAGAAAAAATATTTTTGTCCCCAAATGTTTTTTTCCTCACAGTCAATACTTTGTTATATAGTAGATGGTGAATCGTTATCAACCTTATATGATACTAAATAACTAACGCAACAGTCTTGATATCATAATTTAACATTGACAAGTAATGTGACGTTTAATCATCGTCATTATTACTTGGAAGTTGGAAAGCTTTCACAACAATTTTTCCTGTTCTTTCCTATGAAACTTTGGAATATTTTATTTTTATAATTATAGCATGATGATACTAACCAAATACATAATAATTCCTCCCTATATACACTTTTGCAAAAATAACATTTTATATGGCACATAATCTGAACAGTCTCATGATATACGCCTTTAACTCTTAGTGGGCCATATTTCTCATGAATTCTGTAATCTGGTCAATTTTTTTTTAGACAAACCCCTATTTAATGTACCTACTTGACTGAGTCACAAACGACAACGTCAACCAGGTAATATGAGGACATACCTGTTAGGTGTTTGGCTATTGTTGTTTTTAATGCCCAGTGTTGATTTCAACCACGTAATATGAGGCCGTATTATGTACGTATTCAAGCATCGTGCTGCGCACTCCTATTTGCGCATCAGTTTCAATGGCAAACTGCGCATTCTTTTTACTGTGATCATCATGATGTCATTAATGACTTTCAAAAAATCACTCTAAATAATACAGGATTTTGTAATTTTTTTTGGTTTTATTACATTGATTTTCCTTATTCTGCAACAGTATGAGGATACACTTAAAGAGATAAAATTGTTACACCAGCTTGCTCTTTATACGAAATACAGGAAATACCTACAGTCTGGTTCTAGATTAAGTGAACAAACAGGGTGTATTAATATTATGTACTTGTACTTGGAACACAGTTCGTGCACCTAATTAGAAATTTATTATCATATTAAACAAAAAATTTTAACACTTGACTTGTAATAATTCAACATTTTGATTTGTTATTCTCAGACAAGGTACTAATGTCCACGACAGGAGATAAAAGAAAGAAGGACAGTATAGGAGCCAGCTCGAAGAGAAAGAAGAGTAAGTTTTTCATTTTTTCTTTTTTTCCTCTTTCAATTTGTTTTCTTTTTTCCCTGTTTCCCTTGTTCTTGTTCTTAACTCCAGTTTCATTAATGTTCTTGTCCTTGTCAATTTTCCGTGTTTTTCTTCTTTATTTTCTTTGCCTAATATTAGTTATTCAG